>NC_056748.1:1170066019-1170168519 GCF_019279795.1 Protopterus annectens
ATTTCCCTCATTGTACAGAAGGTTTTCTACATGGCCCACCTCATTAGGAAGTGTATCCCATCCAGGGACAAGGAGGTCATAACATCTCTGTAGTCTTCCCTTATAAGACCCATTATTGAATATAATGCCCCTTTCAGCATGTACCTCACAAAGCACATTCAGCAGCTGGAGTATAGAAATCACCATAAAAAACTTCTCCAAAGCCAACTTCATGCTACTCAAGTCAGAAGTGACAAACTTCATGACACCCATGCAGATGGGAACTGAAAGTTCAACTGCTGAATCCTACACTAAGGCACTGTACGAGCACATCCACTCATGCATGAATCCTGCCATCCCAGATAGAACCAAAATGCTCTCATCCAAAAAAAGGAAGCCAATCTGGTGGTCCCCTGCCATAAACAAACTTTACAACAAAAGGAAGAAACTTTTGCAGAAAAGAAGAAAATCCCAGGATGCAAAAAACTCCCTTACTAGCCTTAGTAAGAAACTGAGATGCCTCATAAAATCCTCCAAAGCTAGTTACGAAAATAAAATTGCCAAAGATTCCAAAGACAACCACAAAGCATTCTATAACTATGTCAAGAATCTAAATGGCAATGCTCAGATCTGCTCTGAGCTAAAACAGAATGGCATTAAATATACTGATCCGAAGGATATTGCCAATATCCTGGCAGATCGATTCAGTGCCAACTTCACCCCTCTCACCCCCTAAATGGCCCATCTCAATACCGGAAGATTGCCAAATTCCAGTAATAACAGCCACACAGGTACAAAACACACTCTCTAAAGCCAAGAATACAGCATCCATGGGACCAGATGACATCCCGGGCTGTGTACTACATGAACTACAATATGAACTGGCACCTCACCTAATTGTCATGTTTAATCATAGCCTCACCTCAGGTTTCGTGCCCACTGAGTGGCGCAGAGCTACAGTTATCCCAATCCACAAGGGGGGATCCACCTTGGATCCCAGAAACTACCGTCCCATCAGTCTGACAAGCCTTACTTGCAAGGCCATGGAGCGTATTATCATAGAACTTATAAACAAAGACATTGGCAACATTCAAACACTGGACCCCACCCAGTTTGGGTCTGTGAAGGGCCGATCTTGTCTCCTGAATCTGATTGACTTCTTTGAATCAGTCTTCAGAGCCATGGACAAGGGTAAGGTGGTCCACACAGCCTATCTAGACCTTGCCAAGGCCTTTGACACCATCCCCCACTCTGGAGTCATAGATAAACTTACTAAGTTGGGCATTAATCCCTATGTCACCCAATGGGTTGCTAAATGGCTTACTGATAGAACCCACACTGTAAAAGTAGCCGACTCCAAATCCAGCTCCAGACAAGTGACAAGTGGAGTACCACAGGGTTCATTCCTGGGGCCGCTCTTGTTTGGCATCTACTTCTCTGAAGTACAGGCCAACACTAAGGGACTCTGGCTAACAAAGTTTGCAGATGACTGCAAACTGGGAGCCATTATTGAATCCCCAAATGATATGGATACTCTACAAAAGGGCCTTACAGAAACAGATGCTTGGTGCCAGAGCCATGGGCTCAAGCTCAATGCCAAGAAATGTATTGTTATCCCCTTTGGGAAAAAACATGTATCCATGAATTACCATATAGGTGGCAGTACACTAAATACAGAAAGTGTGATAAGAGACTTAGGGACACAGGTGGACAGTGGTCTCACCTTCGATAACCACATCGCCACAACAGTCAGGAAATCCTTCTATGTGGCACACCTCATCACGAAGGGCTTTTCATCCAGAAAAAAGGAGGTCATTGTCCCACTGTACTCATCCCTCATTAGACCTATTAAAGAATACAACGCCCCATTTGGTATGTACCTCTCAAGACATCTGCAACAACTGGAAAGGCCTCAGAAATACCTCACTAAAAGAATCACAGGCCTAAAGCAGATGCCCTATGCTGACCGCCTTAAAAAACTCCAGCTAAACTCTGTCGCATATCGTCTACTCAGAGGCGATCTCTGCTTAACATACAAGGCCATGTCAAACCCAGAGCTGTTGGACATGCTACACTTAAAGAAATCCCAATCCCTCAGAGTTTACATGCTCCAGGGATCTAAACCTTGTCATCACAATAAACAAAACATGCTGGAGGGATAGGTTCTTGACCCAGAGACTTGCAACTCCTATGAACGTATGACATATGACTAAGTCACATCCCTGTATGGAAGCAGATTTAGTTAGGCCTGCTTTCCTGAGGACTCTTTGGTGACCTGCATGGACTTGCAGTATGTGGGAGTAGAAGAGGAGTACATGCTGTCTTGTCTGCTCCAAAGGCTGAGATATTTTAGAGTGTGTGTAGATGACTTTGACAAAAGGTATATGCATGGTATTTTTATAGACAGTATGGCACTGGTGAGCGCATTGCAATGGCCAGTAAAAAATGAAATCAAAAGAGTTTAATGTACATTTTGCTTTTGTGGTTCAGAACATCTTGAGATGCCAGTTTCTGTAAGGTTAATCCAATTCATATGTTTAGAGGTTTTATTTTTTGCAGAGCAAGTGCATCATTAAAATGAATGTGTTTACTCTCATGCCAACCTCTATTGATAAAACTCTCCTCTTGGACAGCTATTTGTTGTTCCCCAGAATTTCACTGAAATTATTTTTTCATAGCTGTTCCAAGTCTGTTAAATATGTCACTTAAAACTGTATATGTAGCTTTATTATCATTTTCTGCTGATATCAATCTCCACTAAAAATCCACAGTTTCTTATAGTTTGTTACATTAACTAAATGTTTGACTAAATACATATAAAAAAATAATTACATAATTCTCAGTTTGTGGTAAATCAAGCCTGAGTCAATTGTTTTGCATGTTAATTCTAAAACTGCTGTAGTAATCCTTGGCTATGTGCTAAGTGCTTTTCATGTTGGACATACTGGATTAAACAATGGGTGCCAGCAGAGGTGAAAATGGCCCTATTCAACTTGATGAGGTGCTAACTACGTTCGTTTATGGATTGACAGTGATTTTCATTTCACTGTATGATATATTTAAATGATTAGCTGTTTAGCATGTCTTATTCATTTCATTCTATGTATTTATTTGAATGCATCAACCAGTGTAATCTATCCATGTATTCATCACAAAGTAATATAGGTGCACAAAGTAATATAGGTGCATCCTGTGGAGAGATGATGCTTGAATTAATTGTTTGGAAGTGGGTATGCTGTTTTAGGAAATGGTATATGCCATTTTCTACAGAATTCAGCTCAGTTTGGGACTTGCAGTTATGATGGAAGGTTGGACAAGAGGTTAGTACAGTTTTTTTTATACTTCCTACTTGTCTAAGAATTTTACTTTTTGTGGCTGGTGAGAGTGGGATTATAGATGACTGTCATGATTTGCTTTAGGTGGCTTGAATCTTCCAATAAGTTTTATAGATAACAGCTATATTATGTTGTTTAAACTGTATGTAGATTTTGTGCAAGTCACTTCGAGATGCAGTCCATTTTGTAGGAAATTAGCTAGTAGAAAAATTAATGGGGCCTGTTTAGACTACACACTTGGACATTATAGGTAAGAGAACATTTCTGTGTTTGGAAGATTCTTATTTAAACTGTGAATTATTGATGTCATCTCTCATGTTTGGTGTAATTACTACAGAATTTTAAGTAGAAAGTGTACAGTATATATTTGGTGTACTTGTTTTCATGTTGTGTGGTGTATATAATGTACAGTTTTGTATTACAGGTTTCATTTTTAGAGGATGCTAGTTTCACTGCACTCTTTGCATTTATTTTGGTGTGTGTGTTTGTGTGTAGGGGGGTATTTATTGTGGTGACTGTCTGTCTTTTTCCATGACTAGTTGGAAGTCTGGTTTTGCAGATGTGCTATGTTGTTTTGCTTTGCTCTGCAGGACTTTAGCTCAGTTGAGAGCATGCAATCATTGTTGACGTTTTTTGTGTGTCTTATTAGTTCGGTATTTTTTTACACTATTTATTGCGTTTTCCTTTTGTGGATATATGGCCATAAAAACTTGCTGCTAAAGGACAGTATCCTATGTATTATATATATTATATACCTGTATATTATACCATGTATGTATATTAACTTCTGAGTGGAGTGGGCATGTTTATTGTGACAGAGTGGCTAAAGACTTATCAATGGTTCTTTTCTCAAAGACCCAGAATCATAGACAATTTACACATATTATTGTAATTCACTTAAAAAGATAATGCAACAACAGGTTTGTACAACCATTCATTTTCTGAACAAGAAATATGAAACTTTGCTGTTGAACATTATTGAATGAACGTAAACCTTGTTGATTTATGAGGAAATCATTTTTTGCAAAGATATTAGCCTTATATCTCATTATCATTTCTCTGAATCGAACATAAGAGCTGCGAGTCTTGACCATGCTAGTTGATACAGTCTTCAGAAACTCGAAGTCCATATGATTGAGACCATATGAACAAGTTTTCAGAAACTCAAAGCTTGTGAATGGAGGTCGCAGTACAGCGAGGATCAGGAAATGTATCCTTTTCTTCACTGTAGTGCGATCTTAGAGTTCATAGGATCATAGGAGATTACTAGGCTATCAACCTGGAGGCCATTTTATGCCGGCCTATCCGTTTCAACACAGTGTAATACCATAGAAGTATTAGTCAATACCCAAGACTGCACTTAGTGGTGACTGCCCGTGTCCAGGAGGGTTGTGGATGCTATCCCTGGTAAGAATTTTTGGTGCCCCATCCACTCATCCAGATTCCTCTTCACTCTGTTTCACATAAATTGGTAGCCTGTTTCAAATATGTGGCAGTTGCTGGGAGATGCATCTGTCCCTCCAGCATGTCCTATTTAAGTCACAGGCTATATTTATGTCCCTGGAATGGGTAGCCCTAGACCCTTTTGATTTATGGATATGCAATAAGTTCATTAGGTTTCGGTTTTCGGTTGCTCTGTAGGCCAGGCATAAGTCTCCCCTAAGAAGTCTATACGATATGGAGTATAGTGACAGGGACTTTAGTCAGTCCATGTAAGGCACATGCTGGAGGCCCTTGATCTTTGTTAGAAACCTCTGAAGTCTCTCTAATTGCTGTAGGTGTTTAGTACGGTCCATACTGAATGGGCGTTATACTCAATTATGGGCCGGATAAGTGTCAAGTATCGGGGGGGGGGTTATAACTATTTTTGTTCTTGAAATAATCCCTTTACTAATCAAGCGAGCTACGCGGAAAGCCTTCCTTACAACAGTAGACATGTGGTGGTCAAAGTTAAGCTCACAGTCAACCTGTGATCCCAGGTCCCTTACCACTTCATGGGTATTAGGGTATTGTTATTGATTTGGCAGTGTGAAGGGACATTATTTGTGCTTAAGGGAATGATGATGCATTTCTTCGCATTCAGTTTGAAACCATGACTAATACACTAGTCGCTGGTGCAGGGGGTGTGGGGGGTGCAGATTTTTTTTTTTTTTTTTTTTTTTTTGTGAGGTTCAAAATAGTATTAGAGATTAAGAACAATGCTCCCAATTTTGCAGTCGTCTGCATATTTTGTCAGTGTTGCCAACACTGTTGACATCCAAGAAAAAGATGCAAAAACGACTGGTCTCAGAACAGACTTGAGCATGAATTCATTTCCAGCAATATTACTCTCCTTCACTTGCTGATTTATCATTTCTGCATTTGGACCCCATACCTACATTGTACCCAAGCATATACACCGACAGAGTCCCAAGTCATGTACAAGATGTCTTCTACATCCTAAATGAATGGGTTCCCAAAGTCAGTATTAACATCTCTACATCTGCATTCATACAGTTTAGAGTTTTGACTGACATACATTTCAGCAAAAATTCCAAACTTTAATAAGGCTATACATTCATGGTGGATGTTATATTAACCAAGGGGTGCAGCAGGGTGTGGGGCTTGTTCCCATTTCACTCAGGTCTACTACAGAGAGAGAATAGTAAAAGTTTTATTTACACATTATAGCATGAATTGAACAGCACTGTGGGATAGATGTGATTTAACATGATAACCGACTCCTCTTGATTAAGTTTCTTGCCTGCTTGATGTGATGTATGCTTAGACTACCCTTTTTGCACCAGGAATATGATGCTTCTTTGAACAAGCCGTTGTTCCGTATATTTTTGAATCTCTATATTGTGCCTTCTTGTCTGGTTTCAGATGCTGGTAATTCCATATTGCTGGGGTCAATTTAGAGAAGGCTGTTTTAACAGTGGTGGTTTTGAATCTGACAAGAGATCATCAATACTGGGTAATGTGGCTGAGCGCTTAAATTACCTCTTTGATTGAAAGCTTGTTAAGAACATATGGACCAAAGATTCTATTAGCATATTATTAGGTTATGTTGTAGAAGTCTGCCAGGTAATTGTACTTTATTCTATGTAAAACCAATATCTGAAATTCTGAGGACAGGATTATTTCCAGGTTCATGTTTCAGGTTTTTAACTGAACATATGTTGCAGGGTGCACAGAAGCACTTAAACAACTGATGATGAATATAGAGTACACAAGTGTACAAAAACTGTTGACTGATTATAGGCAGTACAGGAGTATCTAAAATGCTGATCAGTATACGGTGTACAAGTTTATATAAACAGCAGTGTATGAGTATAGGGTACTCAAGAGTATAGAAACTGCTGCTGTGTGCAGTAGTACATAAACCGCTGCCAAGTATGGTGAGTGCAGGTGTACTGGCTGATGACAAAAGAGCAGCATTGGGTATCAGTGAGAGTATGAGGCATTTTTTTTTTTTTAACAACTGGAAGTCCACCATATATAAGCAGTGGACACATCTGCAGGACAAACTGCTGTGTACTTCATTTGCTGTCATCTGGCCATGATTTCACAGACTGTTACCATTCCTCTCAACTGTCTCTGATTTGAAGAGTGTTCCTGTTACTGCTTCATATTTTGTCCCCTCCCATGTAAAATCATTGTAATCTTTAATGATTTACCAGAAAAATCAGTCAATCGACCAATATTGTCAGACATTAGAATGTCATACTTCTTACTCATCAGGGAGTGCAGGTGTAGGTAAACTGCTGCTGCTGATAAGCTTAGGGAGTGCAGGCATATAAAAATATTGTTGGTGTTAAGAGGATGTACAGGTATACATAAACAGTTGCTGAGGAGTATGGCTAGTTTTATGTATAGGCAAATTGGTCACCTTTCATCTAGGTGCCCTTTACTGTGTGGCCTAGTAGTGTGAATGGTTCAGTTAGATGAGAGCATATGCATGTATGTTCTCGAATGCCATCAGGGATGTATCTGTGATAACCTGCTCTGTGTCACCATCATGACATGTAATAAACTATGTAACATCAAAGTTTAAAGACACACCAACTAATAATCCACAGAAAAAAGAAGAACCAAGGTCCAGATCCACTCAAAAATACTGTTTATTGAGCTCTTTCGTCTCTCTAATGGAAACTTCCTCAGAATCAGAGGTGTATGTCCCAGCCATAGGGAAGCAGTGTGTAGGTGGCCATCACCATCATGACTCTAACACTTTCCCTTACCTGGAGAGGCGTGTAGGTGGCCATCACCATCATGACTCTAACACTTTCCCTTACCTGACTTTCCCCTTTAGCATCAGTCAGTGGATGTAGATATGTATACTTTGGAAAGAAGTCTCTGGATAAAACTAGCACTGAATTTGTTTGCTAGTATTTTGCCAATATCTTTTAGATCTGAATAGGTAGGGCCATTTTGAATAAGTTCACAGCAATGTTGGATGTTATTCCTTAGTTTCTTGACATAACTAAAGAATGATTTTTAATTTCCCTTAGTTTCAGTTATTAACATGTGTTTATGAGCTACATTTGTAGATTTAAAAGTGTTTTTCCTTAATTTCTTAACAGAACGTCATTCTTTATGGCTACCCCAGTGCTTTTGTCCATCACTGAGTGCACCAGCCTCTTTTACTGCCCCCAAACTAGCTCTATTCTAAGCCTGGGGCTGCCACAGAGCCAACCCTGGGGGGTTGTTCCATTGACTGCTTCCTGCAGAATATGTTTTTAATTTTGGAGTTTATACTTGACATACCTTCCCTCCTCTGAGTTCCTCTGTCACATCTAGTGGCTACTCCTTTTTATGGAAGATGCCTCCCACTATACGAACACCCCCCCCCCAGGGGACGTGCACATCTAACCCTCTCTGCCAGTGCCACAAGCACCCAAGCTACTAATGGGACCCAAGTCATCTGGCCTGGAATTAGGGCTTTCTCCCACTATGCCACAGTGCAGGCCGTTTTTTTTTTCCTTTTATTATAAGAGGAGCACCAGAGAAGTTTGTTTTGAATTTCACAATTTTCTTTGTTCTCGTAGGGACTACCAGCTGTACTCATTTATCTAAATGGGCATAGAGTTCCTTCATGAAGTTATTTGCTGTATCTTCATGAGAGCCAGTGCTGCCATGACTGAATTTCAAAACTTCATTATTGAAATTGATGACATTCTATATCAAAATACATATATTTCACATGTTCTGATACATATAGACATGCTTCAGAGTTTGTTGTCTACTTTCACCTAAAAGATATTAGGCCATACAGAACAAAATGAGAGAAGCATTATTGAGGGGTCTTTTCACGAAAATGTTTCAAGAATATCTTGAATAAAGATGCTTCAATGGCACAGAGGGCTAAAAGCTCAAACTACATCCCAGATGACCTAGATTTGATTAGTGGCTTGGTTGACTGATGGGAGTGGCAGGGAGGGATGGGTGTTTCCATCCTAGGGTTGGGATTTAGTGGTGATGCTTTCTAAGGGGAGTCATGGTCTAATGAGGGGATTTGTCTTCATACACAACCAGTGAGTGTGGGAAAAGGGAAATGTAGTGTGTGTGTGTGTGTGTGTGTGTGTGTGTGTGTGTGTGTGTGTGTGTGTGTGTGTGTGTGTGTCAGGCTCCAAGGATTCCCTTGAGATCCATCATCCATGAACAGCCCTAGCAACACCAGAGAAAGGCTTGAGGGTAGGAGAATGCTGGTCTCAGTGCGTGGATGTGAGGCACTGAGACTCGGACTTGTATAAATGTGGTCAGGGAAGTAAATATCTGATATTAGAGTTGAATTCAGCCCAGCATGTCCTTTGTAAATTGACTATAACTATAGGGCACATCTGTGTGTGTGTTTATGTGGGTGGGTGGGTGTTTGTTTAGGTTTCTCTGTGTGGATGCTGCACAGCTGCACCATAAAAATGCTGTCCATGTAGGTTTATGCATGATGTATAAAGTATGATGCTTTTAGTTAGATTACTACAGCAGCCTCAGATGTAAGAGCTAACCACCTTTTAAAGCTTATGGTCACCTTCCACATATTCAGACTGGTCTCAGCTTAAGCAGAGCTGGAAAAAATCAGTGTCTGGTTGCCAAACCTTTCTGAGTTTTCTTGCCACTGAAGAGCACTCTTCTTGTTGGCTTTTGAGAATTGATGGTTGGCTAGCTTTTCCATTGCTGAAAGGATAAATTCCCTCTGGAGTGGAAAAAAAAATGTACACTATTAATTTTATGACTACAACAATACTTTTCTGACAAAAACTAGGGAATTTATTTTTCTGGACAGTTACTTGACAATTCTGAGTGTAAACTTTTTTTTTTTTTCTTAAGTTTACTATATATTTTTTTGAAAGACAAGTGTATAAATTAGTTTAAGGACTGGGCGAGTCTGTCTTGTTAGTGTTTTTTAATGAGAAAAAGACTATATTTTGATAATTAACATTCACTGATTGTTGCTCATACCTTTCAGTGCAAGAAATTTGGACAAAGCCAGAGAAAAATGGGGGAGGCAAAGGCCCAAAAATAGGGAGAGATTTTAAATATTGTTCCAATAAACTTAGAAAGTTGCTGGACGGACAGATTTTACACTATGTTGTTGTGTCTTTCGGCTTATCCCGGTTAGGGGTTGCCACAGCAGAACCCCGGTCCGCTAATGTTTGGTAATGGATTTTTACATGCCGAGTTACCAGACATGACGCACAACCTTCAACAAAGGCACGCCCATTCACGCATGCCTCCACACAGAAGACGCTCTAGCTGAGAATCGAACGGGACAACGTCTTGATGTGAGGCGACAACGCTACCTGTTTTCTAAAAGATATGAAGTTGGAAACTCTGATATCTGTTATTATTTAGTATTATCCAGTGACTTCAGTCCTGAAAGTTTTGTTAGAAAACCACAACATTTATGAGGAGCAGACCAAAAGTAAGATACAAAAATCTGGACAGCCTGCCAAACTTTGGACAATTGAGAGGTATGCTGCTGCTGTCATCGATTCCTGGGTTTCACAGTTCTTTCTGAGCTTTATAACCACAGTGAAAAACTTCTCTAAAGCAAATTTCACACTCCTCAAAACTGAGGTGGAATCCTTCAAAGCCCCCGGGCCTGTGGAAAATACGGCCCAGACCGCAGAATCCTTTATAAACGCATTCTATGAACACCTTCAGGAATGCATGGATCATGCGATCCCAAATAAAACCAAGACCCAATCCTCCAAAGGCAGACGTCCTGTCTGGTGGACCCCAGCCATAAACAAACTATACAATAGAAGGAGGAAGCTACTAAATGATAGAGCAAAATCCCAAAAAGGGAAGCATCACTGATCAGTATTAGCAAAAAACTACGGGCACACATAAAATTGTCTAAGGCCAGCTTAGAGAGAAAAATTGCACAGGACACTAAGGATAATCACAAGGCTTTCTTTAGTTATGTTAGGAACCTGGGTGGTAATTCCCAGATATGCTCAGAATTAGTCCAAAATGACAAAAAATACACCGAACCCACGGACATTGCCAACATCCTAGCTGACAGGTTGAGCGCAAACCCCCCCCCCCCACCAAAAGGGCAAATATCTATCCCAGCAGAGTGCTGCCCCCCTGACATTTCAGATGCTCAGGTAAGAGCCGCCCTCTCCAAAGCAAAAAACACAGCATCAATGGGACCAGACGGTGTCCCGGGCTGCGTCCTACATGAACTCCAAGAAGAGCTAAACCCAAACGTAAAACTACTGTTCAATCTCAGCCTTACTACAGGATATGTGCCCAAAGAGTGGTGTACAGCAACAGTGGTCCCTCTCCATAAAGGTGGTGCCTGCAATATTTTTTAAGTTAGAAGTTAGAAAGGAAAGAACTCCTTTGGCAGTTGCGAACCAACGCAAATCAGAGACCAGGTATTAATGAAATGAGTTCTATTGCATGTATTCTTAGATTGAAAAACCTGGAGAGGTGAATGCTGCCCCCCTGGTTAACTTGTTGCAATTTCTTGTAATTGTCATAAAACCTTAATTGTTGGATATGGTCAAACATGAACGTAAAAAAATATTGCAAATAACATTGTTCAATTACACCTACACACTGGCACATGGTTACTTGGACCATTGCTTTTAGTGGTGAACAAGGTGATTCTATTTGTCCATCTAGTGTTAACTTAATACGAATTTCCATTCACGACTTAAGCTGGCTAAGTACCGATAGGGACTTTATGTCCACCTATTCTAGGTGGATTATAAAAGGGAACTGCCCCAGTGGTTAATGAGTTAAGGGTGCACTTACTTAATGGTTATGGGGTAATAACAATAGCTATATCAATATTTTTATATACTTGTACCCATACCCATATATTTTTATTTACATTCTAATATTAACCTCTATTTTATCTTTATTTCTTTATTAAGTTTTAACATTAGGTATAAACATGGTTTTAACAAAGTACTATTTACTAATAAAAGTTTATAGTAAAAATACAAAAACTTATATACAATTTAGGTTTAGTACTAGTACTACAAACAAGAACTAGTACAGATATTTTAAGGGGTGAATATCTAAAGGGCTGGTAATTATCATTTGGTGAACGGATAATAATAGGACCATTTGTGCATTTTTTATAAAACAATATTCTTACGACATACTGGTTATAAATATGTTTGTTCGTATAGGAATGTGATTGTTGTTTTTGCTTTGTGTTTGATGAGAACTGTCATAAAGAAATGCAGCCTTGAATTGATTATGTTATTTTGATAATTAACTAACAATAGGTCAAATTATGTAGCCAATTAATGAATTAGTATATAATTGATGTAACGCCCATGGTTCACTGTTTGCAAGCTTCTGATGAAGTCAGGTATACGTCCTTGACGAAAAGTGTACTGAAATTAAACGCACTTTAAGCCTAATAAATCCATTGATTTTATTTGTGAAGAGGGTTCCTGTTCCAGTTGCTTTATTTATTAATGCATAGGCTGCTAGGGAGAACATCAGCATGGTCAGGCCTAACAGGTCTTATGTTTGATTCATAGACATGATAATGAGCTTACAAGGCAAATATCCTTTGCAAAAATTGATTTGCTGGTAAAGCACCAAGGGTTACAGTCAGTCAATAATGTTCATTATCAGTTTCATATTTCTTTTTCAGAAAATGAATGCTTATGGAAACCCTGTTGTTCCATTGTCTTTTTAAGGGAATTAGGGTAATATGTAAAAATTGTCTATGATTCTGGGTCTTTGAGAAAAGAACTGTAGATAAGACACCTTGTCACAGCAAACATGCCCACTCTACTCAAACATTAAGAAACAAATTCTCCAAGCAGTTAAAGAAAAAAAAATAGCAACAACAACAAAAGCCATTTCATCTGAAACCATAGCAAGCTGCTTGCTATTACTGTAAAAAGCAGCTTGCTGTGGTTAAATCATCACACACCGCTATCTTAAATGCTTCAGTGCTCCAGCTATACTGAAAATGCAGTATTGACATTAATTTATGAAGCCAGTACTGCTATGTCAAACGTTCGGTACCTGGAATACATCTCTGAACTGTCCTTGGTTTTGCCTCAAAGTTCCTTTGCTCCCTACAAAATGTTTTGTTTTCCTGGTAAAAAAGGATTACAATCATTTAATAATGCCAGGCATTTGATTTTTGTATTTCTTGTTCAGAAAATGAAGTCATTTGCTTCAGTATCTTTTTAAGTGAATAGGACTTAAAAATTGTTCCTGATTGTAAGTCACTGTCCAAGCTATAGCAAGATTAGCGGAACACAATCTTTTTGATTTCATGGAAGATTTTTTTTTTGTGTATATCTTATGGTGCACTGCGTAGTTGTTGAGCAACATTCTAAGACTAACATTGCTGTAATGGACATGTCACTTGTAAAAATAGCTGTAGACAAGTTGAAGGGGATCACCAGACTATATCAGTAATTTTAGACTGTGGACTGCAGATAATAAGATTATCAACAGACTGCTAGAGCTAGGCACTCACATTCCTGCTTTATATATAAATGTATATATGTATATATATATATATATATATATATATATATATATATACATACATGTACACTGTACACACACACACACACATGTATAATATATATATATATATATATATATATAGATATCTAAACACACACACATGCATGTGTACACAAGCACTTAGCACACAGAAAACACACACGTGTATGCGTATATATATATATATATATATATATATATATATATATATATATATATATATATACACATGTATAAACATTGGCACTAGATAATTGGCACTGTTGAAGTGACACCATGACCCCATCTCTAGCAAATTGAAAAAGGGGATTGTGGATACATGCATGTACATAGATACACACAAATACCGAAACAGACATACTTAGCACACAGGGAAAAAAAAAATATATATATATATATATATATATATATATATATATATATATATATATATATACATACATACATGTATATATATATATATATATATATATACACACACACACACACACACACACATACTATGTATATATATATATATATATATATACAGAATACACACACACACACACACGCGCACTTATATCATATATACACAGGACACTCTCCTCTTAGCAGCAAGTGATTATGCCCAAAAGAGAAAAATGTAGTACATCTGATCAAAAATCAGATGAGTGAACGGTACTGGGTTTTTCTTAGTGAGCTCATGTAACATGGGGATTTCGGAAATTTGACCTTTTCTCCACTGTGGTGTGAATGCATTGTTGGTATATATTATTGGTAGGAATAGTGTATGGTGGAGGTGCAAGGCAAAGAGAGAGGTGGCGAAGTCTAAGGATAAGGCATATGAAGAGTTGTATAAAAGGTTGGACACTAAGGAGAGATAAAAGGACATATACCAATTGGCCAGACAGAGGGCCCGTGCTAGGAAAGATGTGCAGCAGGTAAAGGTGATAAAGGATAATGAGGGAAACATACATACAAGTGAGAAGAGTGTGTTGAGCAGATGGAAAGAGTACTTTGAGGGGTTGATGAATGAAGAGAATGAGAGGGAGAGAAGGTTGAATGATGTGGGGATAGTGAATCATGAAGTGCTTTTGATTAGCAAGGAGAAAGTAAGGACAGCTATGAAGAGGATGAAGAATGGAAAGGCTGTTGGTCCATATTACATACCTGTGGAAGCATGGAGGTGTTTAGGTGAAATGGGAGTGGAGTTTTTAACCAGATTGTTTAATGAAATTTTGGAAAGTGAGAGGATGCCTGAGAAATGGAGAAAAGGTGTTTTGGTACCTATTTTTAAGAATAAGGGTGATGTGCAAAGCTGTAGTAACTACAGAGGGATTAAATTGATCAGTCGCAGCATGAAGTTATGGGAAAGAGTAGTGGAAGCTAGGTTAAGAAGGGACGTGATGATTAGTGATCAGCAGTATGGTTTCATGCCGGGAAAGAGCACTACAGATGCGATGTTTGCTCTGAAAGTGTTGATGGAGAAGTACAGAGAAGGTTAGAAGGAGTTGCATTGTGTTTTTCAAGACTTAGAGAAAGCATGTGACAGGGTGCCTAGAGAGGAGTTGTGGTATTGTATGAGGAAGTCGGGAGTGTCAGAGAAGTGTGTAAATGTGGTACAGGATATGTACGAGGGTAGTGTGACAGCGGTGAGGTCTGCGGTGGGAGTGACGGATGCTTTTAAGGTGGAGGTGGGATTACATCAAGGATCAGCTCTGAGCCCTTTCTTATTTGTAATCGTGATGGACACATTGACAGACAAGATCAGACTTGGACTATGATGTTTGCAGATGATATTGTGATCTATAGTGAGAGTAGGGAACAGGTGGAGGAGACCCTGGAGAGATGGAGATATGCTCTATAGAGAAGAGGAATGAAGGTCAGCAGGACTAAGACAGAATATATGTGTGTGAATGAGAGGGAGGATAGAAGAATGATGAGGATGCAAGGAGTAGAGGTGGCGAAGGTGGATGAGTTTAAATACTTGGGATCAGTAGTTCAGAGTAATGGTGAGTGTGGTAGTGAGGTGAAGAAGAGAGTACAGGCAGGATGGAGTTGGTGGAGAAGAGTGTCAGGAGTGATTTGTGACATACGAGTACCAGTAAGAGTGAAAGGGAAGGTCTACAAGAGGGTAGTGAGACCAGCTATGCTTTATGGGCTGGAGACAGTGGCATTGACAAAAAGGCAGGAGTTAGAGCTGGATGTGGCAGAGTTAAAGATGTTAAGATTTGCTCTGGGTGTGACGAGGGTGGACAGGATTAGGCATAAGTATATTAGAGGGTCAGCCCAGGTTGGAAGGTTTGGAGACAAAGTCAGAGAGGCAAGATTACGTTGGTTTGGACATGTGCTGAGGAGGGATGCTGAGTATATTGGGAAAAAGATGCTAAGGATGAAGCTACCAGGTAACAGGAAAAGAGGAAGGCCTAAGATAAGGTTTATGGATGTGGTGAGAGAGGACATGCAGGTGGCCGGTGTGACAGAGCAAGATGCAGAGGACAGGAAGAAATGGAAACAGATGATCCGCTGTGGCAACCTCTAACCGGAACAGACGAAAGAAGATGAGTGTATGGTGGAAGCATCTCCCATGCAAGGGGGGGGGTGGGTGCAGGGGGGTGTGCCACCATGCAAAAAAATGTGTTTTTTTTTTAATTAGTTCCAGTGTTTTGTTGTTTCGAACATTTTGGTTCAATTATGAGAGGTTCAGTGTTGTGACACTTCACGGACGTCATAAATCCTAATACACATGCATGTATTTATATAAATGTACAAATGCACAAATGCTTACTTAATCTATATAAAAAAGCCATATAAAATGACTTGCTTTCAAATAACTACAAAGCCTAAAACAAATCACACATCAGAAAGAAATACCCAATCTAACACAGTCAACCAACAGAACTACAAAAAATAAGCAAAAGTGTGAGAAAATCTCAATACAAATACAAAAATACTCCTTAGATGAAATACAGTAAAAGTAGAAATCTTTAAAAAGGAAAAAAAATATTCCAGTGTTATACTACTAAAAGTATACATCATTATAACAAAAAGTACACTCAATACATAATCCTCATTCATCTTCTCCTCCATCTGTTATACTCAGTACATGAAATTACACCATTCATTCATTACAGTCTAAGTATGAATCTTCCAAACATAAATTAACATACCTGTAATGTCCATCTGGGTGATATAGTCAAGTCTGTCTTCTACAAAGATGATTATTTCTCCAAATGACTTCTACAAAACATGTTTACTACCAAAGCAGTATAACATAGCTATTATCTCTAACACTTATCACAACAGGACCCAAACTCATAAATCCCTCATTTACAAATCCTACCGTGTACAGTTTTAATCCCACTGTTATCAGCCACAAAAGAGTTTAATTCTAAAACAGTAACAGTAATAATAATTATTTTAAAAATATTCTCTAACCTCACTTTGGTCTTTACACTGAGTGAGGTGTGAGTTCTCAAGTCATCTGAAGTCTGTAGACAGTAGCAGAAACGCACTGCCTCCAAAAAGTAACATTCCCAACTACATTCCAGCATATCAAAAAAAAAAGTTTTCTTGCAGTATGCACCCAGGATATGTCTAAAATCACTACTTTGTGATGAATGCAGTAGCCTGTTAAAAGTGAATACATAAGTACACTTTACCAGGCTATTATTTAAGCTTCTGATTAGGTGAAGTAAAAGTTAGGGTCAAACCAGAAAACAGTGTTGTTAGTGCCTCGTCACTGTGGGTATAGCCATTTTGCCTCTTTTGGCAACTGTTGTTTAACTTATTGTGTCCAGAATCAGAAATTCTTAAACAGCCAAGGATGATGGCAGCAAACTTAAAATAATTCACATGCATTTTGATTGTCAAGTTCCTCTTACCACATACTGTGCCAGTGGGGTGAATAGAATATGTGACTACTTTTATAGCTGTGATTATTTTAAGAGACTATGAATTTTGTGCAGAGCAAAGCTCATAAGGCAAACAAATACACTGCCCAGGACTCTTGTCATAGGGGATTCCACTGTATGACACACATATGCCTCACTCATCAGACTGAGCCAGGAGAAGTTAACAGTTAATTGCTTGTCTGGAACCAGGATTCCTCTGAATATTTGCCTTAGGCAGGTATCTGACTTGTCTTGAGCAGCATTCTACCTTTACCAAGAATGGGCCACAGTACGAACAAAAGATAATTTACTACAATAGTTGGCTTAAATTTTAGTGTCTTTCCAGGGAAATTCAATATTTGTCAGCATGGGAAGACATGGTTAAACCACACTGCTTCCCTCAAGATTCTGAATATTGGCTGAAACTTTATCCACCACTTTAGAGCCATTTTTAGGCAATGCCAAATTGATAAATCTACCAACATAGCAAATAAAGCCCAAAGAAACCTAATGGTGTTACTGGTTAATGCTAGGAGTCTTACGAAGAAACTAAACAACCTACAAGTGCTCCTCACTCTGTAGAATATAGATCCTTCTGCCATTTCTGAGACGTGGTTTAGATCCACAGAAAGTACTCTGACAGTGCAAAGCTTCAGTGCCTTCCACACATTTAGACCAACAAGTACACAGACAGGGACTAAAGGTGGAACAGTCTTGCTCTGCATTAGCAACAAGTACACCTCTAGGTTGTTTAAACAGAACTATGCCCTTGAGCTTATCCAAGTGCAAATCACCACAGTCAAAATTCTGTGCCATATCCTAGCAAGATACAGGTCACTGTCTATATTCCAAGATTATCATAGATCATACCTAAACCTAGTGGACACACTCACCATTAAACAAAATACCCTGTTCATATGGGAGCCTTTAACTATCCTTCTATAGACTGGGAAACATACACTGCCTCAGACTAATAGGCACAACAATTTCTGGACTTTATTAAGACAGATAACTTTGACCAGATAATATGCACACCCACCAGATGTTCAAATGTACTGTACCTGGTACTTATCAATAAGGAAGAGTGCTACATACCCCCCACAAAGCTATTTCCTTTAGAATAAAAATCAACTTGGTAATCCCAGCAAAACCTGTAACAGTTAGGGACTATTCCAAAGCAAATTGCATCCTATTAAGTGATAGCTGGTCAAAATTCTACATTTCCCCTAACCCCAAGTTCATAGCAATCTATGCAGAATTGTTCATAGAGATCATATACAACCTTGTAATTGTCTGTGTAGAGGCTGCTATTCATACTAAGCCCAAAACAAACTGACAACAAACCACACTGGTGGAATCCTAACCATATATAACAAAAGGGAAAAAATCATGGTTAAAATCAGGAAGTACAACTCCCGTAATGATAAAAGCTCTCTAATTAAACTAAACAGGAAACTAAGAGGATTAATTAAGTCCAACAAGGCCAATTATGAGGACAAGATAGCATCACAGGCTAAAGGCAGCTACAAGGTCTTCCACTGGCCACCAGTAGGGTAATTCAGGGCTCTATGCTGTGACTACTCTCATTTGGCATCTACTTCTCAGTGGAAAAGGCTAATGTCAAAGGCCTCTGTAACCTTCAAGGCAGCACACAGCAGCATGCCAAATTGGTGGTAAGTGGTGCCACCTTCATTGAGCAGAGTGACGTAGTAAACTTGCTGGCTGACTAATTCAGCTCATATTTCACCCCCCACTCCCCCATAAAATACTTACTACCTTAACCCTATAACTATTAGCAGGGAGCAAGTCTTGGCAACACCCACTAAAACCATAAACACAGTATCAAAGGGCCTCGACAGTATGCCAGGTTGCCTCTTAAATAGCTTGAAACATGACCTATCAGGAACACTTAAGCCACTTTTCAACTTTAACTTCAAAATAGGCTTTGTACCATGAGAATTGAGAACTGAAATAGTTATCTCACTTCATAAAAGACAAAGGCAACCTACGGATCCCTGTCAAGTAATCGAATGGACACACTGTTGAACAGGATATGGTTGAACCCATATCACTGACAGTTCAGATCATCAAACCTTTCTAACTGAAATTGCGTTACAGTAGGGATCAGGAAATTTGCCCTTTTTTCCACTGTAGTGGAATCTTGGAGTTGGTATATATAATTAGCAGGGGTTGTGAGGGCTGCAGGGGACTTGCCCCTTGCAAAAGTAGTTTTTGTGGTGTGTGTGGATGCTGTCTTTGTGTTCAATTTTGTTCAGCGGACTGAACTGTAGATCATATGGGTTTGACAGTATCCTGTTCAACAATGTGTCCTTTCGATTATGTGATAGGGACTCACAACCTATAGACACTGACTGGACTCAACCCAGTCTGGGATTGTTAAGTGAATTCCTACCAAACTGGGGAGGCTTCTTTGAGAAGGTCACTAAGGCAGTGGATGAGGGGAAAATTGTGCATAATATCTAACTGGGCCTGGCTAAGGCATTTGATACAATACCCCACTAATGTATAGTTGACAGACTCATCAAATTGAGCCTAAACCCCTACATAATTTGCTGGATTGCCAGCCAGGTCACAAACAGGACACAGGAGGTCAGAACTGGTGAGACCACCTCCACCAAGAGACTGGCCACCAGTAAGGTAATTCAGGGCTCTATGCTGTGACTACTCTCATTTGGCATCTACTTCTCAGTGGAAAAGGCTAATATCAGGCCACTGGCTGTCCAAGTTAGAAGATGAAAACAATTTGGGAACTATCATTGATTCTTCCCATGACACATTCATCTTACTAGAGGATCTAACACAGTCAAATGACTGGTGCCAAAGTCAGAAATTATAACTCAATGCCAAAAAATGCATTATAGTGCCTTTTGGAAAAACAGCCATTCAGGCTAATTACGCCATTGATAAGATACCCCTAAGACTTGGTCCAGTATTTAGGGATCTTGGAATATACATAGATAGTAATATGGCCTTCAATCAACATGTGGCCAAGGTAGTAAGAAAATCATTCAATGTCGCCAAACTTATAATTAAGGGCATGGAATTCAGGTCCAAGGAAGTCATAGTGCTACTTTATTCAGCCCTTATCAGACCCATCATTGAGTATAACCCCCCCCCCCCGACATGTCTCTGACCAGTCATATGTAACAATTGTAATACCCACAAAGGTCCCTTACCAGGAGTACCCAGGGTATAAACACAACATGTACTGATCCCCTTAAATCATGATCTCTAAACTCTGTCACCTACAGGTTACTGAGAGGTAATCTATGCCTGGTGTAAAAGGCATTGTTGGATCCAGGTCTGATGGATCTTTTGTACATCTCCAAAACAAACAGCATCAGAACTACTAGATCTAAGGATTGACATTTTGCTTGTGACATAAATAGGACATGTTGGTGAGATAGGTATGTGTCTTAAAGGATTCCCATACTGCGGAACAGGCTCCCCATCTATGTGAAGCAGAGTCCATCCCTAACCCTATTTATGCGTAATCTTGACCAATGGATGGGAAATTAGAAATTCACCCTGGCTCTGGCTCACATGTCTCTCATAGACGGAGGCAGATAGTAACTATGCCCAAACTAACATAACCCCCCCACATAACTTTTAGAAACTTCCTAGCTAACATATCTCCTCCTAATAGACACCCATGATACATAGGGTATGTATAATTGAATCGAACACTTATTGAGTGAATAGATATTTGTTGAACTGACTTAAGCTACAGCTCAATTAAGCGAATGACTGCTTAAGCAGAAACTTTCCTGGGAAAAGAAAGACAGTTGCCATCCACCCATCATAGCAAACAAACCAAAATTTAAAACTGTGCAAAGAGGGGAGCTCTGCCCCCCACCCTTCTAACTAAATATACCAACTCCAAGATCGCACTACAGTGGGGATTCCTGAAGATATCCAACTACATCCTTTCCCTGGGAAAAAATTCACTTAAACAATTGTTCGCTTCATTCAACGATTCACTCAATTAAGCATTCAGTTAACTGATATAGACCCGATACATAGGGACACATTTGGGATGGCTTGTAAGACTAGACTTATAAATGCCTGGGTGTGTGAGATTTTAATTTGCAGAAAATATTAGGGAAAAAAAAGCTGTCTCTACAATTTTAAGTGCCATGTTTATGAGCCTTTAACAGACATGCAAAAGATATGCAGAAATATTACAGTGGTTAAAGTTGCCAAATGTAGAGTTGTATTCAATGTTCCCAGTTTATATAGGTTCATAGGTAGGTACTAGGCTATTGGCCCTGGGGCCTATACAAGCCCAGTCAAAAAGGTACCTTGGCTTTTACCACCCAAGAAAATTATTTTCCTGTGCCACTGTCGTAAAATACCAAATTAAATTCTCCACAGAGTACATTGCTTTTTGCATTACTTGACACCTGAAATCTTTGCGTTACTTGCCAATGTTCAAGCAAAAACTTGAAATTTAGATTTATCAGATTCATGTTTACATGTGCAGGAAAATTAAATGCATTAGCTTGAGCACTTTGAAAATGTCTTTCTATAAATACAGACTGTAGAAATAGTGTGTTGTCTTTACTTACATGGTGCGCTATTAAGTCATATTTCTAACTCTCCTGTGTTCACGTCCCAGCTCTCTGAGGTAAAAACACAAGATCTATTTAGCTAACAGTAGCACGGTGTATCCTTGCCAAGTATGAAACACTGTTTCTCAGGTCTACTCTTAAATCTTTTAGTCCTTAACCTCTCAAATGGCTTCAAGCCAGACATATAGAGAAGAGCATTTATAGTTCTCCTCCACAAGGTGTCTCCTAATCCTAGCAGCTACAGATTAATAATCTTCACTTGACTTGTTTGCAAAATAGTCAAATAACCACCACAAGTCTAGACTTGAGCTCAGGGACGTCAGGAGGCATACACACTGTACTGATTTCAGTACAACTTTTTTAGAAGAGGGTCGCTTTTTTGAAAAAAAAAAAAAACGTACGTATTTAAAGGGTGTTGGCTCCTTTAAGGAGGATACCTTAAAGGAAGTGAGCTCACATCATGTCCAGTCTCGCAAATGGATTATCGGAAGCAATTGGTGTGTGTTTACAATCTCTCTCACAAGCAATTGAAGTAAGTGAGGAGGATACCTTAAAGGAAGTGAGCTCACATCATGTCCAGAGCGGGAATCTCTCTCGCAAATGGATTATCTCAATTGAAGTAAGTGTGTACAAATGGATTATCGGACAAATGGAGTGTGTGTTTACAATCTCTCTCGCAAATGAAGTAAGTGTGTGTTTACAATCTCTCTCACAAATGAAGTAAGTGTGTGTTTACAATCTCTCTCGCAAATGAAGTAAGTGTGTGTTTACAATCTCTCTCGCAAATGGAGTGAAGTAAGTGTGTGTTTACAATCTCTCTTGCAAATGGAGTGAAGTGTGTGTCCAGAGCGGGAATCTGTCTTGCAAATGGATTATTGCAATTGAAGTAAGTGTGTACAAATGGATTATCGGACAAATGGAGTGTGTGTTTACAATCTCTCTCGCAAATGAAGTAAGTGTGTGTTTGCAATCTCTCTCGCAAATGAAGTAAGTGTGTGTTTACAATCTCTCTCGCAAATGAAGTGTGTGTGTGTGTGTGTGTGTGTGTGTGTGTGTGTCAAAATGCCCCCACATAATACACCTGCTGGCTATAGGTGTTCAGGCTCAAACCCTGTACCTTTGCTTCAGGGTAAGAACAGCCTAAAGTCCCTAACCACCACCATTTCTGAACTTTGCTCAGATTTGCTTTTCTAATGGTTGTGAGCTATGGTAAGAACTGAAGTTGTATTTCCCCCATTATTGTTTTTAATGTTTGTCCAGGTTTTTTGTGCTAAGGTGTGAAGTGAGAACTGAATTTGTATTCCCTCATTATTGGCTTTGTTTGTCCAGGTTTTTTGTGCTAAGAGGTTGAGAGCTATCTAAATGATAGCCATTAAGTTTGTCTTCCTATTTTTTCAAACTGCTGATTTAGCATAGTGGTATGTTGCACTGACTATAGTGCATATGGTTCTGGGTTCAAGACATGCATGGTGATAACACAGCATTTTATTCTAGCAACTTTTCAAAATTATACAAGCGATGTTTAAAATGTGTCCCTGTTTTTTGGGCGTTTGCCCCCCCCCCCCCCCCCCCCAATAAATGCTGGCTTTTTCCAGATTTCTTGTGCTGCAAAGTTCAGAGATACAGCTGAGTGACAACATTTTACAAGGAGCTGAGAGCTGCAGGGGAACTTAAGTTTAGTGCTGCTTATGCAGAGTCTGCTTGTACTGTACACAACAGGTAGTGTACTTGCTTTTGATGCAGAAGGCTGTGGGTTCTTCTCCCACAGTAGGTAGATGCATTGCTGATACTGTACTGTGTTGTAAAGGGGGGTGGATGCTGTAGTCTGTTTTGGCGAAGATATCTAGTAGTAACTATGAACCTGTTATCAGTTTGCCATCCATTCCCTATTGCAATATTACTAGCGTATCATTGTTTTTAATGCAACATAGGCAATTTATTCCTCAAGGGCAACAGGCACATTATTTGTAGATGAAACCATGAAATATAAAGTTGTTTGCTAGCAGCAGCCTCTTCATTAGTTACAGATTTCTCTAATGTGGAATTATGTAGATG
The DNA here is from genome assembly GCF_019279795.1 of Protopterus annectens. Lineage (NCBI taxonomy): Eukaryota > Metazoa > Chordata > Ceratodontiformes > Protopteridae > Protopterus > Protopterus annectens. The sequence continues at coordinate 1,170,089,840 of NC_056748.1, forward strand.
GCTTTTACAAGTTCAGAGATTGTGCATATTTACTGATACTGGTGGACTGTAGAAGTTTGAGTAGACTTTTATGATGGAAGGTGTATCAAAGAGCACGTGTATGTTTCATGTGCAAGGGGCCTATGATTTGAAAACAGCCCAAAGGTAATCTTTATCTGCCACTGGCAAAGTGTATTTTCTTTGAATGTGGGTTTCAATGCTGTTTCAATGAATGTGAGTTTCAAGGGCAGAGAAGTTTTAATGCTAAGTCTAGTTTCATTGTAAGACTGCATTGCTTTGTTTAGCAGATATTTATTGGTGTTCGTACTGTAAAATGCAAAATAAAACTTTTTCTGGCAAATCATTTAGGAATGAAGTCACTAAATAATGACCGACGTTAAGTTTCAGACGTCATAATCTTCAGAAAAATGTATGCTAAAGCAAGACCTGATATTCTAGCAACTGTCTTAAGTTTATACAAGGTCAATTTTTAGTACTGTTTGTATGTTCCCCCAATATATTTGGCCTTGTCCAGATTTCCTGCATTAAGAGGTTGAGAGGTACGTGCAAATAAATCACTTTATAGAATTAGGAATATCCAAACCTCTCAACTGTCCCCAATTCTGGCTCAAAATGTTGCTCTCCCCCTAATAATCTCTCCAAAATAGCAATTTTGGAAGAAAACGTGGAGGGTTTACTTTACTTTTATAAATAACTGTAATGATCAGAGTTGTACATTACTTTTATTTCAGAAATGCATGTAGATTCTCTAATTTTGTCAGCTGCTCTAAGTTAACTGTGCTCATATTAAAATGGTGTCCCTTCTTTGACAGGTTCCCAGCTGTATTGTCTGGCAATTTTATATTATTGCATCATATTTTTGGTCCGTTTTTCATAAAATTGCGTTTTTCCTGGCAAATTAGTGGCAAATTGTTAAAGACTGAAGTTAGAAAATAATGGCAGACATTTGAGTTTCAGATTTCATACCTTTCAGAAAATTCGTACTAATGCAAGACCTGCTACTATTCTATTATCTTTCTAAGTTTATAAGAGCAATATTTAAAAAAATGTCCTTATTTTGGGCCTTTGCCTCAGTTTTATTTATGAGTTTGTCGCTCTAAGAGGTTGAGAGGTGTGTGTGTGTGTGTGTGTGTGTGTGTGTGTGTGTGTGTGTGTGTGTGTGTGTGTGTGTGTGTGTGTGTGTGTGTGTGTGTGTGTGTGTGTGGTAGGTAGGTAGCATACCTCTCAACTGTCCAAATTTTGCAGAATGTCCAGATTTTTGCCCCATATTTTTTGTCTGTTCCTCATAAATTTTGTGATTTTCTAGAAATTCATTGAAGGCTGAAGTTGCTAAATAATGACAGACATTTGAGTTTCAGACTTCATGTCCTTTAGAAAAATTCATACTAGCACAAATCCTGTTCTAGCAACTTTCTCATACTAGCACAAATCCTGTTATTCTAGCAACTTTCTAAGTTCACAAGAGCATTATTTAATATCTGTCCCTGTTTATTTTAGGCTTTGTCCATATTTCTTGCACTAAGAGGTAGGTAGAGGTGTGTGTGTGAATGAAACATCCTAGTTAGGGGTAGCAGGTGGTTAGTAATTTACTCAAGCTCAAAACCTGTACCTTAGTTACAGAAAACAAAAGCATAAATCCTGTACCCCAACTACCATGCTGCATTTTTCAAAGAACTGACATTTCAGGTTAATTTTCATTTCAAGGAACCGAGTTTGAGTGAATTTTTATTATATTACTGAAGAGGCATTACAGCGAATGCCTCTTCATCAACACTAAAAGAGCGAACCGCGAATTACGAGAATGGCCGTAGCTTGGCTGGGGAGGGGGGTAGCAGTTTGAGAGCTGTGAGTACAAATTTGAAAATCCTAGCTACACCCCTGCTTGAGCTGGATGTATAGAACGCAGCTCCCAACACTTGGCCATCAAGCCCCCAGTCACTGCACTGAGCCCTTCATCCCTCTCATGGTAACAGCCATACAAGTAATTGGATTTCCTTGAGGTGAGAGCTGAGCTGCAGAAGTGGTTCTGTCATCTGAATGTTTTACAAGTTAGGCCTACCCATGCCCCATTTACTCCTCACTAAGAAAACTCACGGCAGCATCAGCTCCAAAGAAGGGCAGGTATCTTCATAAAGGAATTCTATGCCCATTTTGAAAAGATATAAAGATGGCATTTCCAATCAGAACAAAATATAATCAGCAATTCAAAAACAAACCACGCTGGTGGTCCTGCAACATAACATTTACAATAAAAGAAAAATATTCCTTAAATTATATAGCAAATCAAAAACCCCTCATGTTAATGACATTTACAGAAATATGGCATTAAAACTTGAAAAAATACCATTAGGTTTACTAAAACAGCCCATGAACACAGGATAGCATTTGAAAATAAGGACAGTTATACATTCTTCTTCAGGCATGTCAGGAAAACAAGGAATAACACCCAACATTGCTCTGAACTTATTGAAAACGTTACCACCTATTTAGACATAATACACATTGCTAATATATTAGCAAACATCCAGTTCTAATTTTTCCTCAGAGATTTCTTTCCAAAGTCCACATATCCCTGAATACTGTAAACCACCTTTTATCACAGAGGAACCTGAGCTGAAGGTGCTTTCAAAGTCCAAAAATATTTCTTCCATGGGGCTTGAGAGTATACATGGTTGCTAAATAAACAGTACTAAGCAAGCCCTGCCAAAGACGTGTCTCAAACTATTTCACCTAAGTTTAGCTACTGGTTTTGACCTTGAGGTTTGGCACACTACAGTTATGATGCCAGTCTACAAGGGAAGTCTCTCTTATCAACCTTGAGAGTTATAGACTCATTGGCTTAATGAGTCTCATCCACAAAGCATGGAATGTATTATAATAGAACTTGTACACAATGATATCAGAAATCTCACTGAACTTGATTTGAATAGTTTGCCTTTGTTAAGAGAAGATCCTGCGTAATGAATTTGGTTAACTTTGATATGCTAACACAGGCTGTAGACAGTGATGATGCTGTTTACTTGGTCAAGGTGTTTGACACCATACCCCATTTTGGCATTCTAAGCAAGCTTAACACCTTAAAAATAAATCCCTATGTTCTAAGATGGATAGCAAAATGGCTAAAATACAGAACCCGTGCAGTTCAAGTGGCAGGTGCTGCATCAAAAAGCAAAAAAAAAAAAGTAACCAGTGATCAGTGCTGGAACTTCTTCTTTTCAGAATTACATTTCTGATCTCCAGACAGGAAACCAACACTTCTGGGTAACAGATTACAGCAAACTAGGAGTTATTGTCAAGTCCCCCCTCTGTTACTCTAACCCATTCACAAGAACTTACACATGCATAAATAACTGATAACTGGTGTAATGAAAATGGGCTCAAATTAAATGTAAAAAGGTGCAATATTATAGCAATAACCCATGCCTGGGTGTGGGTAATGCTGGATTTACCCACAGTTGGTGTGGTTTGGTCACGAGGGTGAAGCTGTTTCGCTATGTTAAACTCCTTTAACATAACGGAGATCTTGGGTTCTCTGTTGCTGTAAAAAAAGACTTATACTAATGGAAAAAGTCCGGGCGACCGGGACCTTTTTCCATTAGTATAAGTCTGATTCACAACGTGCACGCTGACCAATCAGCATGCACGTTTTGGAATATTAATGGAGTGTCGTTGCATAATGTCAAATATTGTAGGTAATCCTCTCCTCTAGCATACAGCATAAACACTCAACTTCAAAATAAAAATAATGTTTGGGAGATTGGATCATGGGATGAAACTTCCTTATCTTCCAGTTGTCATGTGACAACAGTAGTCAGAAAATCCTACTTAGTGTTGCTAGTTTCTAAGGGAATATTATCCAGATCTAGAGAAGTCAGGGTTTCTGTAGATTCATCATTGATTAGTTCAACTATTGAGCATAATATTTCCTTTAAGACGTACTTCACTCAGAGCTGGATCATGTTCAAATGGGGCCTTAGCCAAGGTAATGGATCAGGGCCCTTATACAGCATCCCCTAAACCCCTTGCAGCCATTCCAGTGTCCCATTACTTGGCTATTTCTCCCCAGTTACCATAAACACTATTCATACCTTCCAGTGTGCATACTATTTTCTGCTTTACTTCTACAATGATTACAGATATTTGGATTTAACTTAAAACTTTTATTTCAAATTTTATAGCGCAAACACCGATAGACATTTGATAAACAAAACAATACAGTCTCACAATGACAGCAGACTTAGCATTAACAGTAAACTTCTTTGCCCTTGAAACTCACAATCTGAAGTTGTTAACTTCATTTGGTCTGCAACCTGTGGGATTCTGATCCGACAACTTTATAAAGCTTAGATCCCAGCTCCTAGCTCCTCCCCTTACCCATAATCCCCTGCCAACCCTGATTGACCTCAGATCTAGTTTGCTGCGCTTCTGGTCAGCAGCTAGGTTTTGAGCTCCTGGTTCTAGGGTCTTCACAGAGTTGTGAGAAATTTTAAAACTTTGTTTTTCTTCTACCTTTTAGTGTACGAGTGTGTTGTGTTAGGTTCCCTTTGGTGTAACTCTCGTAGTTGAACTTTTTTTAGTTAATTTTAGTTAATTTACCCTCCCCTCCCCTTCACTGGTGCGTAGTTCTGTGTGTAGTGTGTTTGGGGCCTAGTGAGTGTGTTTTCTTTATTATGTCTGAGGTCCCAAAGCCAATCTTTTCTAAGTGCACCGAGTGTGGCCATAAGCTCTCCCCGGTGGATGGCCACACTCGGTGCGTCCGGTGCCTTGGGGTTGAACACCTTTCCTCTGGATGCACTATCTGTGCGGCATTCAACCCCAGGGCACTGAAGGACCGGAGGTCTAAGCTGATCCTGGCAGGACTTTTGCCCCCGGATTCAGCTTTGGCCTCCGGTACTTTTGTGGCCTCCTACCAGGCTTCGGCGGTGGCCACTCCTGCCTCCCTCCCCCCGGCCGGGACTCAATCTCCCACTTCAGCACCAGAGGAGAGGGAGGTCAGGAGAGAAAAACAGAGGGAGAAGCACCACAAGCGGCGGGCCGAGGCCTCCCCTTTGGCCCCCCCTGCTAAGCGGGCTTCTCCCTCTACGGCTTCCAGGTCTCCTCATTCTCGGCTCCAGTCTCCATGCTTCTCACCGGGACCCGAGGAGGAGGAGACCCGATCTCCGTCGAGGTCATCGAGGCGGCACTCCCAGCCAGCCTCGATGGCCTCGTCGAGATCAACACCTAGCCTTTCTGAAGCTGATTTGGACCGTGTGATGCGAAGGTTCATCCAGGCCCAAATGCAGATGGGAGTGCTCCTGCCCCCCCCTCCGGGGGGGGGGGCTGAACACCCTTCTTTGCCCCGATAGCTCCTTCTCCGACCCGCTTCCCGGGTTCGGAGCGCTCGGAGCCAGGCAGCGTTGGAGCCGGGGGTGGGTCGGCACCGACAGTATCTGGTACTTCGGTTCCGACCCTCCCTTTGAGTTTTCTGGATCCATCCTTGTCGGATCCGAGCTCTTGGAGCCGTGCTCTGAGCTTTGGATCTGAGGGGTTTGGTGTGTCTTTGGCTCCGTCCAGGTCGGAGCACACTGGCTGTTTGGATCCGATGGTCTCGGTGCCGGCTGCGATCCATCCATCGGAACCGAGGAGGGTCGGTTCTCGGATCCTAGAGAGAGTGGCTCTCCCTCGGCCTTCGATGTGATGGAGAGGGCTCTGTTGAGTGCATCCAGGCCCCCGCTCCCTGCTACAGCTCCATCCCGCACTCCCTCTCGTTTGGGCAGGGCTTCCGTCGCCCGGCCACAGGGACAGCCTGCTTTGATGTCTCAGGTTGTTCCCCTGGAACAAGATGTTGCTGGTGAGTCGTCCTCGGACAGTCCCCCCAAGGATGTTCCTCTCAAGCAGAAGTGTAAGAGGAGGCACGTGGACTCCCCCGAGTCCTTGACAGAAGACACGGATTTGGATGAGGGGGAAGGCTCCCCAAGGTCACCCCCCGAGAATGTCTCCTTTGGAGACATCATGGAAATGCTTAGGATAAGAAAGGGGTGGTCTGCCCCCAAGGCTTCCTCAGACGAATCCGTGTTCCTGGAGGCGTTTGAAGCAGGCCCATTTACCTCTTGGTTGTCGGCCGACCCCTTAGTGGACCTTATCACCACTAGGGTGTGAAAGGAGCCGGACACTGTGGAGCCAGTCCCCAAACGTCCCGACAGGATCCTGAGCCCTCCAGCAGAGAAATCCCATTGAAGCAAGGGACCTCCCCCCGTAGATGCCATGTTGATGGCTAGCCCAAGAGAGTCCCTCGGTCCATCCCCCGAGCAAGGAGTCTTGCTTGATGGACCACCTCAGGAAGCGGGTCTTTAGTTCAGCGACCTTCTCTTTAAGGTCCCTGAACTACATGGCACATATCATTCGACTGCAGCGAGACCTTATCAAAGAGTACGCTGCATTGCCTCCGGAGTCCATGTCAGGGGAAGACAGGGTGGACACCACCCTAGAGGCAGAGGGGGCCTGAAGAACTTTGGGTCCAGAGAAACCTTCTCTGATCGGCCCACACAGCAACCCTGAAGGGTTGCCCGACTGCTCCACTCTGGAGGCAGTAGGGGGGGCGTTTCTCGAAGCACCTGGCAGCTTGGGAGTCCATTACAACAGACCGGTGGGTGCTTCGTATCATATCCAGAGGATACAGAATTCCCTTTTCCTACATTCCTGACACCCCCAGACACCTCCCCGATGTTCCACCCAATCAGAGGGATGCAGCAGCTGCAGAAATTCGGCTGCTTTTAGAAAAAGGAGCCATCCAGCACATCCCCCCAGACCAGTCCGTATCGGGTTACTACTCCAGGTTCTTTTTGGTGCCAAAAAAGATGGGGGACCTAAGGCCCATTCTCGATCTTTCCCAACTAAATCTGTCAGTAACCAGAGAAAAGTTCCGGATGGTCACTGTTCAATCTATTCTCCCCCTCTTGTGGGAGAATGACTGGATGTGCTCCATAAACCTCAAGGACACGTACTACCACATACTAATGGACGAACGGTCCAGGAGGTTTCTCCGCTTCCGGCTGGGAGCCAGTCATTACCAATTCAGGGTCCTCCCCTTTAGTCTCACCTCAGCCCCCAGGGTGTTCACCAAGGTATTAGCAGTGATTGCGGCCCACCTGAGACTCCAGGGAATGCAGGTCTTCCCGTACCTGGACGACTGGCTTCTCACCGCCCCGACAAGGCATCTACTATGCTTAGCCAGGGACTACTTTCTCAACCTTGGTCCACAACTAGGGATCACCATAAACTCGAACAAGTCCACTCTCACTCCGACTCAGGTGATAGACTGTATCGGGGCCAGACTGGACACCAACAGGCAACTAGCCTTCTTAACTTCTGACCAGTTACACACTTTGAGGGCACATGTGCGGGCCATCTTTCAATCTTCAAAACCTCCGGCGGGATTGGTTCTGAGGGCCCTGGGGTCCATGGCAGCCGCTATAAACCTCCTTCCCGTGGCGCGTCTGAACATGAGGATTTTACAGTGGACTCTCCAAGTCCAATGGTCCCTTCTTCACTACCCCTTGAGTCACCCCATTTTTCTCAGCAGGGCCTGCAAGAGGGCTCTCGTTTGGTGGCTTCAATCGCCGAACCTCCAGGTGGGACGCCCCTTTGCCACAGCCCCCCTTCTCGCCACGGTGACCACGGACGCCTCTCGTCTGGGGGGGGGCATTATTCGAGCAGGACGGTCCAAGGCATGTGGAACGATTTGGAGACCTTATTGCGCATAAATGTTCTAGAGATGAGGGCAGTGCTGTTGTCGTTGCAAGCACTTCAGAGTCTTCTCCCTGTAGGAACAATTGCAGTCCAAACAGACAGTATGTCTGTGGTATGGTATATCAACAAACAAGGGGGAACCAAGTCTTACCCACTCTGTCGAGAAGCCATGAGAGTGTGGGAATGGGTGAACTCCACCAACCGCTTTCTCATTGCAATGCACATTCCGGGATGGACCAACATCCTAGCGGACAGACTGAGTCGCACCATCCTTTCACCTTACGAGTCCACCCTCAATCCTTGAGTAGCGAGTCGAATTTTTGCTGTTTGGGGGCAGCCCTGTTGCGATCTTTTCACATCTCCCTCAAACACGAAATGCAACAATTACTTCGCACTCATTCCCCCTGCCGGGGAAGCCCCGAGGGACGCCTTGGTGCATGCTTGGCCACCCGATCTTCTCTATGCCTACCCTCCTCTTCCCCTCATGCTGAAACTTCTTCAGAAAGCCAGTCGGTTGGGGAGCAGGATGATCCTCATTGCCCCATTCTGGCCTCGCCAAGCTTGGTTCCCTTACCTCTGGTCTCATCGAGTGAATCCACCCTGGATTCTAGATCCCCTTCCGGATCTAATCTCCCACCCCCAGGGACTCCCACTTCCCGACCTGGCCAGCCTCAAGCTTACGGCTTGGCTGCTCCAGTTCCACTTGTAGCTAGGACTCCCGGTATCTCTTCTCCAGTTAAAACTATCCTAGTAGCAGCGCACAAGCCCTCTACTAGGCAGGTCTATGGTAGTAAGTGGAAGCGTTTCTCTATTTGGGCAGAACGCCATAATTTGGACCCTTTTACAGCCCCCTTGCCTGCGGTGCTGAACTTTCTTTCAGGTCTTTTTAATGACGAAGATAGCTGTTCTGCGGTTAAGATTCAGTTGGCAGCTATCTCTCATTACCACGTAGGTACTGAAATTGGCCCTTTGATCTCTACAAAATTGTGCAAAACGTTCCTAAAGGGCACCTTTCTTCTTAGACCTCCAATAAAGGAAGCAGTACCCCCATGGGATTTGACTTTGGTATTACAAGCTCTGACAGCCCCTCCCTTTGAACCGGCATCTTCAGTAGACCTCAAATATTTGTCGTGCAAAACAGCCTTTTTTGTGGCTATTACTTCAGCCAGGTGAGTATCTGAATTGCAAGCTCTTTCTGTGAAGCCCCCATACTTAGCCTTTCACAAGGATAGGGTTTACCTCAGGCCCAATCCCTCTTTCCTTCTGAAGGTAGTTTCTGAATCTAATATCAACCAATCTATCAACTTGCCGGTATTCTTTCCTAACTACAAGAACAAAGGGGAGTACAAATTACATTCTTTGGACGTACACAGACAACTTAGATTTTATATTCATAGGACATCTGGTCATAGACAATCCGACCAGCTGTTTGTCTCCTTTGCCAAATTTAATTTAGGTAAACCGGTCTCGAAAGTTTCCTTATCGAGATGGATCTCACAGTGTATCATTACAGCGTATCAAAATTCCGGCAGGCCCACACCTCAAGGAGTCCGTGCCCATTCAACTAGGGCTATGGCTACTTCTGCTGCCTTTAAATCCAGGATTTCCTTGGATGATATCTGTTCAGCAGCCACTTGGGCCTCATCTCATACCTTCATCAATCATTATAAATTGGACATTATCTCCAGAGGGAGAACTTCTTTTGGCTCCGCAGTGCTCCGGAACATGCTTCCATGAAGGCCGCCCAAGGTTTAGGTAGCTGGGGACTCTGTCCCACAGGTTGCAGACCAAATGAAGTTAACTACTTCAGATTAAGAAGTTATGTACTCACCATAACGTTCCATCTGAGTAGGTAAACTTCATTTGTCTGCAGCCGTTCCCCCCCTCTGTCCCCCTGACCTTCAGATGTGTTTTCATGTCATATAGTGATGTACCATTCTGATAATGTAGTTAGTTATACACTATAGTGCTTGCGGGCAAACTTGATCTGAGGTCAGTCAGAGTTGGCAGGGGATTATGGGTAAGGGGAGGAGCTAGGAGCTCAGATCTAAGCTTTGTAAAGTTGCCGGCTCGGATCCGAGGTCGGATCCGAATTCCACAGGTTGCAGACAAATTAAGTTTACCTACTCAGATGGAACGTTATGGTGAGTACATAACTTCTTATTCATTGAAATGGCATTACAACCCACATTCAAAGAAAATGCATCTGTCCAGTAGCAAATAAGGTTTACCTTTGGGCTGTTCTCAAACCATAGACCCCTTGCACACATTTTAGGACCATGCATGCATGTGTTCTGCGCTTTGATTCACCTTCCTGATTGCATCAAATGATATTTCTTGTATAATATAGCACCATTTGTTAGATTGCGTTTTCAATTTTTATTTCTGAACATTTTTCTAGTAAGCAATGAAACAAAATTGATGAACCAATAATGACAAAACTGTCCATTTCAGAACATTTCAACCCTAAAAGGTCACTCAAGCTTCTGTCATTGCAATCTACCAATATCAGTCAATATGCACAATCTCTACAAAATTAAAAGTTTTCTAAATAATTCCACATTAAAGAGATGTATAACAAATCTTTACCAAACAGGTTAGGTTTCTGCTAGCAAACAATTTTATATTTTAGTGTTTCATCTACAAATTATAAATTGCCTATGTTACATTAAAAAACATAGTAAGGGAATATAAGGCAAACCGACTACAGATTCATAGTTACTTGGCATCTCATCCAAAGGAAGACAGATTCAAGACCGCAGCAGCATCATCACCCCCCCCCCCCCCACACACACACACACACAAAGTACAACACAGTATCAGCAATTCATCTACATGCTGTGAGAATAAAAGCCACAGCTGTCTACATCAAAAGCAAGTATGCTACATGTGCTACTGACACTGCTTTTAAATTCAGTGGCACAATAGTGATGACTATGTGATAAACAAAACAGCTGCAAAGTGCAAACAGACTTAGCATAAGCAGCAGTAAACTTCCCTTCACTTGAAGCTTACAATTCTTTGAAAATGTACTACAGCTCACAATTCTTTGAAATGCACTGAAACGTGTACACACACACACACACATTTTTTTCATAGTTTGGTATTTGGTAATTGGTGTAAAGGATTCAGTCTCTTGTCCCCTGTAACCCCTATATACTTTTTTTTTTTTTTTTTATTATTTTTTATTTTTTACTATGTAATTGGAGCTTTTCTCCCCTGGCCTCCGCTGAAAATGGTCACCTTGTGTCCAGTTGGACTAACCCGGTAAATAAAAAAATAAAATAAAAATATAAGGTACATGGTTTGAACCTGACCAAATTAACTAACCTGTCATCCCTAATTAGGGCATTTTATACACATCCCTTGCCTCTGTGCTTAATTTTGCAGAAGCAGTCAGCAAGTGCGTTTGCCCTTCCAGGCAGCAGCAGGAACATCAGACATCTTGTCTTAAATTCTGCAGGTAGAAAAGGAGACGCAGTCAGAATCTTGAGGGGAGATCTGTGCCTTGCCTTTTTTGCCATGAGAGACCCAGCTATTTTGTATGTCCAGCAGCACAGCAGATAAAATGCAGTGGACAGACAAATTCATCACCTGTTACAATGATCATATGATGCTAAGCAAGTGAAAAGAATCATGCTGTAAATATTTTGTTTAACATGATGAAAATCAAATTGTACAATACAAAAGTAAATTTTTGCTGACCAATAACTACCTTACAGGTAGTGTTCAAACCAGCTCAACTGTCCCTGATTGTTGCCTAGCATTTTTGTCCCATCCCTAGTAAAAACTGAGATATGAAGGAACATGATGTCCTTCAAGAATGCAACTGCAGTCATAACATATGGGTTGTCCTGCCTCAGGCAGCCCTCGGTCGGCCGGATTCCAAAGTCTGGGTCCGACGTCGGCTGATGTCGCATTTCTCTCCGACGTCAGTGCGGCTGGAGTATATAAGCATCAGCCGACGCCATTTTCCCCAGTCTTTCTTGCCGCGCGGTGCCCGAAGCAGAAGCAGTTCGCAAGTGCCGGTCGGTCAGCTCCTGTATTCTTCGATCAGAAGTCATCAAAAAAGCTAAGTACCCCGTTGGGGACCTTTTCTTGCCTCAGCCGATGTCAGAAATTACTGAAAAAGTTAACAATTGTCTGTCTTGTGGTAAACAAATACCTCATAAGGATTTCCACTCTTACTGTCTTCCTTGCCTTGGCCCAGATCACGACGTCTCGGCCTGTGTCGCCTGTGCTCGCTTCAATAAGCGCACTCTCAGGCACCGGGCGGAGTTCGCTGAAGACTTTTTCGGCGATAAATTTGCTTATACAATGTCGTCGGAACTTCCGACATCGCAGACTCCTAAGAAACGAAAAGACCGGGACTGACATCCTCGGCCCGCGTCTTCCACCGACTCCACGCCAAAACCTACCGCGAGTGCTCCGGTTCCCCCTGAGACGGTTATTTCACCGCTCCGAACCGAAGACACCGCATTTCCGACACCTCCGATACCGGAGGCCACACCGACGCCAGTTATAGATTTTCCTCCGGATACTGAAACCGAGGAAATTCCCGAGACCATTGCTGTAGATAAGGTCACTCCTGCACGTGGAGCTGCTAGGCCTCCTATGGCCATGTCTATTAATGCCTATACACGTGCTAAGGCAGCCAGCAAGACCAAGCACCTTATTGTTAAAGCCTTACCTCAGCCTACTCCTGAAACACAAATCATGACTATGGCCGCAGACTTAATTTCCATGATTAGAGGTTCACAGGCCCATCCTGAGAGAGGAACCCAGCCTCCTTCAGATAAGAGGCCCCGGGTTGAACCCTCTGACCCTATCCCTTCAGATGAAGATTCTGAGGACTCTGTTCACTCCGATGGCCAGGAAGAGCTCTTCCAGACCTATGAAGACTCGGATGCAGAGGACTCCATTCCCTCGGCCTCCCCTCCTGAGGACATTTCTTTTGGGGAAGTTCTCCATACCATGAGGGAACATTTTAAGTGGCAAGGCCAGGAATACTCTGACTCCAGAAAGCGCCTTCGAACCTTCCTTAAAAAGCCCCAACACAGGCCCCTGGCTATACCTCCTGTGCTTGATGTTTTGGATGACCTATACTCTGATTCCAGTGTTACCCCGGATACTCTTCCTCCTGCTCCAGCCAAGCCAGACAGATATTATAGGGTCCCAGAAACACATTCTCATTTCTTTAGGGCCCATGCTGTTGATTTAGAAACTATTTCTCAGGGACCTAAAGGGGTTTCAGCATCCACCTCCAAAAACCCTTTGCCTTCCAACAGGGAAGCTAGGTCATTAGAGAGATGGGGGAAAAAGGTCTACACCTCCACTACTTTATCTATGAGAGCTCTGAATTGCCTCTTTCATATGTTTCAATATCAGGATTACCTGTTAGATGATTTACAGAAAACATTGGCCTCTCCTGAACCTTTAGACAGGAAGTCTTTGCAGGAAGCTGTACATAATTCTCAGCAAGTCAGCAATCACTTTCTGCAGTGTGGATATGATGCACTGGAAGCTTCATGTAGGGCAGCTATGACAGGGGCGGTCATTCGTAGACATGTATGGTTAAAAGAACAACCTCTACCAGATCATGTTAAGGCAAAACTTCTTGATGCACCCTTGGAAAAGAATAAGCTTTTTGGTGCTAATGCTAAAGATGTGTTAAAGTCCATCGAGGAAAAAGCAAAATCAGTTCAGACGGTCAAAGATTTCCTCCAGGTTCAGCCACCCAGATTCAGCAGGAACTGGCCTTCTAAAAACTGGTCCTTTCCTAATCCTGAAAGATTTAAAAGGGGTAAAAACAGGCGTGGCCGAGGAAGAGGACAATACAGAGGTTCATACAGGGGACGGCAATGGCAACCAGCAAACCAAAGAGGTGACACAGGGGTCTCCCCTGCCCCTCAGGGACAATCTCAATGACTTTCCTCTACTTCCGCTGACCAAGGAGCAAAAAGAAGCTCCCTTGGGCGGAAAATTATCTCTGTTTTCAGACAATTGGCACAAACTGACAAAGGACAAATGGATTTTGGACATTATAGACCAAGGTTACAGGTTCCACTTTCATACCTTACCAAGAAAACAAGGCATGCCAAACCTACCACAAAACCAGAGGGCAGAGGCTATCAAGCAAATTTCTCTGCTTGCTCAGATCAAAGCAATAGAAAGAGTTCCACAACAAGAACAAGGCCAGGGGTTTTACTCGAGACTGTTCCTTGTTCCAAGAAAAGAAACTCAATGGAGACCAATACTGGATTTGTCCGCATTAAACACCTTTCTCATAGTACCAAAGTTCAAAATGCTGACTCTACAGCAACTCCTTCCCATGCTGGGCAAGGGGTCTTGGCTGATTACTCTGGACCTCAAGGAGGCATACCTGCATGTCCCTATCAGACACAGCTGCAGAAGATACCTCAGATTTCTTGCAGGGCCAGAGCATTATCAATTCTCAGCATTGCCATTTGGCTTATCTACTGCGCCCAGAGTATTCACAAAATGCCTGGCTTCAGTAATTGCTCATTGCAGGCTTCACGGGATCCAAATTTACCCGTACCTGGACGACTGCCTCATACAAGCGGACGACAAATTGATTTTGACAAAAAACTTGAACTATGTCATACAATTGCTACAGGCTCTGGGATACACAGTCAACTTCCAAAAGTCAAGACTTCAGCCATCCCAGCAAATAACCTTCTTAGGAGCCAATCTAGACACAGCCTCTCAAATGGCTTACCTGACAGAAGACAAGCAAGAGAAGTTAACTCATTATTTCAAAGGTTTGGCAAAACTCACCCAGATGACTGCAAGGAAATTCCTACAGGCCCTGGGTTACATGGCATCCTGCATTCTTCTGGTTCCATTAGCAAGACTACATATGAGAAAGCTTTAATGGTACCTAAAAAGCCTATGGTCTCAGCACAGCAGCAACCTAGAGACAACCATACCGCTCATTCCATGCCTACAAAAGGAATTCTTATGGTGGGCCTCGGTAAGCCAGGCAAACACAGGTATGTCATTCAAAAAACCTCAGATAACACAGACCATGACCACGGATGCCTCAGACCTTGGATGGGGGGGCGCACATGGAGGGCAGATGCATACAAGGACAATGGTCTCCAAAGGAAACACATCTGCATATAAACCAAAAGGAAATGCTGGCAGTAATGCATGCCATCGAGGCCTTTCGACAACAACTTCAGCAAGGCCATCTACTGATACGGACAGACAACACCACTGTGATGTGGTACATAAACAAGCAAGGGGGCACCCATTCTTACCCCCTTTGCAGACTGACAATGAATCTTTGGGAAAAATCACTGAGCCTAAACATACAGTTGCAATCCCAGTTTGTTCCAGGCAAAGACAACCTGCTGGCGGACAGCCTAAGCAGGAATTTTATAGATCCACACGAGTGGAGGTTACATCCGAAAATCTTCACACAACTCACCTCGACATGGGGCAGGCCAGAAGTAGACCTATTTGCCTCCCACATCAACCATCATCTACAAAAATTCTGTTCAAGGACATATCATCCACAAGCTTGGAAAATAGATGCTCTTTCATTCAACTGGAACTCCCTAAAAATCTATGCATTTCCACCCCTGCCACTGATGACCACAGTATTACTAAACATCAAAGCAGAGAGGCCCAAGGGGATCCTAATAGCTCCAGACTGGCCAAGACAACACTGGTATCCACTACTACGGAGCATATGTCACAACAAAAAGTGGGCCCTTCCCCAATGGCCCCTACGTTTGACTCAACACAACTTCAAAACACTGCATCCAAACCTTCAGACGCTGCAGTTAACAGCCTGGGAGATCTCATGAATAACCTCAATCTATCTCTCTCCAAGGAAGTTCAGCAGATATTAACAGAAGCTCAAAGACCATCCACCAGAAAGGTTTACTTAGCAAAATGGAAAAGATTCAGCATTTGGAATACCAGCAAGGGACATGATGCATCATTACTGAACATCCCACTCATCCTGGAATATTTGGCAGATATGCTACAGAAAGGACTCTCCTATTCTTCCATAAAGATACATGCTTCAGCTATTTCAGCTAGATATAACACTGATCCACCTGTGTTTTCACATCCTTTGTTAAGACAATTCCTCAGGGGAATCAAGAACATTAAGCCACCAAGAAAGGCCCCAGTGCCAGCTTGGGACCTCAACTTTGTCCTAGAAAAACTGACTCTACCTCCCTTTGAGCCAGCAGCTTCAGTGGACTTACAATTTCTCTCATGGAAGACAGCTTTCCTGTTGGCAGTCACCTCAGCAAGAAGGGTTTCGGAACTACAGGCCCTAATGGCAATACCACCGTTCATAATCTTTCACAGAGACAGGGTCTCCTTAAGAACCAACCCTACTTTTATGCCAAAGGTGGTATCCAGGGTTTCTTTAAATCAAGCTATTCACCTGCCTACTTTCTTCCCCAATCCTGAGAGCAAAGGGGAAAGACTGTTGCATACCTTGGACATTCACAGACAACTTCGCTACTACCTGGACAGAACCAAGACCAGTAGGAAGTCTGATCAGCTTTTTGTAGCTTACGCCCTGGAGTACAAGGAAAAGCAATTTCCAAACAGACTATTTCAAAATGGATTGGACATTGCATCAGATTTTGTTATTCCTTCCATGGGAAGAATGTTCCAGCCAATGTCAGACCACACTCCACCAGAGCTACAGCCACCTCTACAGCATTCTTAAGAGGGGTGCCTACAAAAGACATTCTAGAAGCTGCTACATGGAGCTCCGTGCATACATTCTCCAAACACTACAATCTCCCTTTATACTCCAGATCCAGAGCAGGCTTTGCTTCGGCAGTCCTGCAGGGTTTGATTGCCACACCATCTCTTTCCTAGAGCATTCCTCCTCCCCCAGCTAAGCTATGGTATTCAACCCATATGTTATGACTGCAGTTGCATTCTTGAAGGACATAGTACAATTATTGTAATATTAAGAATGTTTTGTTGCAGAAGGAAATAAGATGGCAATTATTGTTAAGATCTAATACCCCTCCAGGGCTCAATGAATACATAAGTATTAAACCCATATTAATAGACAAGGCCTCAAGGATTTAAAAGTTATACTAACAGATAAGCATAAATATATGCATAATTTAAGCATATAATTTTAAGAACAGGTATACATAATATACATTTCCTAATTAAAACAAATATGGCATTAAGGGTTTTTATAAAAAGTTGGTCCAACTTAATTCTGTTACACAATAATTGATTCCACCACACACAGCCTCCGCATCAGTGTTTTTGGACAAACAATATATAAATCAATTGTATATTATAAGTGACCTAGGATTTATGTAAATTATGCACTTTTGTTTATGTCACACTAGTAACATAGTTAACTTTCAATAGTGTTGTGTTCTTTGGTAAGATCACCCTGTTTCAAACAATGGAAATTTGAACAGTATTTTGATATTTTTAATTAATGTCTTTATTTAACAACATATAGCAACAATTTTCATATTTAATTACAAAATACCTTTCTCAAACTACAACATAAATAGAAAAGAAAATTAACTAAAATATTATGAGAATGTCAATACACTACATTATAGGTGTTATTAAGAAGGATGGATTTTTTAATGAAAATTTTTAACGAACAGTCTTGTAATTTATTATATGAATCATATATTATATTATTTTATAATTGATATGAAAGTTTAAAGTATGAAGCGATTGTAAATTTATTTTTTAAAACAAGTTCCTATATACAATTTGTGCAAATTTAGTCAGTAATTTAATCATTTAAACATATATATATATATATATTTATTTATTTATTATGTAATTAAGTATTTATATTTATATATTTATATTATTATATAGTACATATGAAACAAGAAGAGTGTGTAATTAATTTAATTTGTGCATTAACTTGCTTTGTACGGGAAAGAAAGGAAAAAATTCGACAGCAGAATGCACAGTATTTTGAAAAGTATGCACTTTAAAGATTTTTGTTTACATACATTTCCTGTTCTTTGTGGTACGACCATATAAGGAAGAAATTCATTCATGGTATACTTGCTCATTAATTGTTCCAGTTGCAGGTTCAATTAACTAATTAATTTTAATAATTACTTTGTAAATTGTTTTAAAACAAAAATATAAAAACGAGAGGCACTGTGTATTCATTATTCTGATGAAGTCTGCTTGCAGCAGACGATAGCGCTGAATCTACTGAATTTTATTTTTGTTTATTAAAGAAGATTGTGGTCTGATCACGCAGAGTTTTTCTTTCATGGTTTATTGGACTTTTACATTGTTTGAGTACAATTTTGTACCTACCATAAATGTAGATGTCCGATAGATATGCAGCTGCAGTCGGATTTTCCCTCCCTCCATACCCCTCTATGCCTTGGGTCCACTCCTATCCCTGTTTCTCTTAGCTGGGGATATCTGTTATGGTGTATCTGTTTATTGCTTACTTATTTGTCTGGAATCCTGTTTTTGTCTTTCAATTTGATTACAGCCTTCCTTGGAGGGCACCTGGCATCTGGGGCAAGAAACACTGAAGAAAATGGCGTCGGCTGATGCTTGTATACTCCAGCCGCACTGACGTCGGAGAGAAATGCGACATCAGCCGACGTCGGACCCAGACTTTGGAATCCGGCCGACCGAGGGCTGCCTGAGGCAGGACAACCCATATGTTATGACTGCAGTTGCATATCTATCGGACATCTACATTTATGGTAGGTACAAAACTGTACTTTTTGGCAGTAAGCAAACCTCACAACTGTGTCTGATTTTATAGGACCTTTATTTTGTCTCATATTTTTGCCCGTCACATACTGCTGATTTACTGCTAACTGACATAACTCGTAACATCTTGGTGCAAGAAATCTGGACAAAGTCTAAATTAATGGGAGGACAAAGACCCCAAATAGGGACATATTTTAAATATTGTTCTTAGAAAGTTGTCAGAGTAACATGATTTATATTAGCATACATTTTCTGAATGATATGAAGTCTGAATCACAAATGTATGTCATTATTTTGTGACTTCAATCCTTAGTGATTTACCAGAAAACTACACATTTTATGTAGAACAGACTGAAAATATGAGGCAAAAATCAGGACAGTTGAGAGACTTAAGGATTACAATCAGTAAGCCATGCCATACATTAAAGTTTCCTTCTTCTTCTTCAGAATAGGCACACTGAAGGAAAGACTGCTGTTCAGTGTTTGAAGAGAATTGGAGTACTGTTTTGAATTTTGAATATTTCCACCATCAGGCTTCCCCCTTATTCTTGAGCAAAGAAGTTGGGATGATTTGCCAGAGATGGCATGCACCTGTCGCCCTTGAGATTCCAGATACTGGCTAAGGCTCTTGCCACCCGTATAGTCCCTTTTTTAGGCAAGGTTCAAATGACAAATTCACCACTGTAACAGGTACAAGCAAGCAAAATCTGAGGGTAATGCTACTCAATGCTAGAAGTCTAAACCTCAAAATGCACACTCGAGGCACTCCTTAAAATGGAGAACATCATCTGTGCAGTGACAGAGACTTGGTTCAAGGCTCCAGAGAGCACCCCAGCATTACTAGTCTAATACCACCCCTTTCGGCCACCTAACCTGGACCGAAACACTAAAGGAGGATGTGTGTCCATATTCATTAAGGATATCCACACCTCCAGGCTAGTTGCTTAGCATAGTGCATCTGCTACAGATCTCCCACCATGCACCAGGATTCCCACTCCTCATTTCTTGATGCATTGGAAAATAGTAGGGTGCAACCTAACACCCTAATAATGGGTGATTTCAACTGCCACACCATTAACTTCATAGGTAGGTAGGTACTAGGCTATCGTCCCAAGGGCTTAAGTAAGCCTAGCCAACAAGGTTCCCTGGCATACGCCACCCAAGAAAGTTAATTTCCTGTGCCCCTGTCGAGCAGAGCCACAGAAGTGATCACTGGGGATGTATTTCCTATTTCCCATCCACTCATCAAGATTTTTCTTGAAGAGTGCTAATGAGGAACTTTGCTTGACATAGATGGGTAGATTGTTCCAGAGTATAGGAAGTCTCTGGGACAGGAATCCATCCCTCCAGCATGTCCTGTTTATTGTGGTGTCAAGGTTTAGGTCCCTAGAGTGTGTAGCTCAGACGGATTGGCATTTCTTTAAGTGGAGCATGTCCAACAGCTATGGGTTTGACATAGCTTTGTATGTTAGGCAGCGATCACCTCTGAGTAGGCGATATGTGATGGATGCATTAAAGCTGTGGAGTTTTTTGAGACGGTACCTTTTTGGTTAGGCTTATAGAGGCCCTAGGGCCAATAGCTTAGTACCTACCTATGAGAGACTTTAGTGAAGCAAGCAATATATAACATTACAGTACCAAAGCTGTATTGCCCCTTTCTCTTGTAAAAGCTGTGATTTAAAATTAGTGAGGATAAAAGTGAATCAGCAGTGGCACACATTATTGTTCATGACATGCATGCTTATGCAAAACTTGTTGCTCCCCTAATTAGAGTAATAATTAAAAAATGTCCCTGATATTGAGGCATTCTTCTGATGAGTAGCTGAGTGCGCTGTAAAGAAAAACATATTTTTTTCTACCAAAAATAACTAAATAAATAAATATTTTGTCTAAAACTGTATAAAGCTGCTTTTTACTAATCTAAGAAGCAGTTTTACAGTAAAATCACTAGGCGCCTTAGCGTTTCAGCCGT
Source organism: Protopterus annectens (assembly GCF_019279795.1). NCBI lineage: Eukaryota > Metazoa > Chordata > Ceratodontiformes > Protopteridae > Protopterus > Protopterus annectens. The sequence continues at coordinate 1,170,110,277 of NC_056748.1, forward strand.
TACCGAAAATGCAGTGTCGATATTCATTTATGAAGATGTATTAGTGGTGCACTTTCACACCCTAACAGTTCCCATGGCAGTAAGTAATCCTGCAACAAACAAACAAGCAAGTAAGTAAATAAATAAATAAGACAAAAGGTGTTGAAATAATTCAGCCCTTTTCCTTCAGTTATACATGAAAAATATACCAAGAGTAACCAAAAGAAGAACATGCAAGATGTCCGTAGAAATGTCTCAAATGTAAACGGAACTCCAAGCAAGCTTGACTATTATTTTCTATTACACACTTGGAATCTGACCTCCATTGCATTTGGACAGTTTGCAACAATTTCTCCAGGTTCGTCTTCAGAGATTTATTTGTTTGCTGCAGAGGTATATCACTGCAATTGGGAATGCCTGTTACTCTCTCCACTATCCCCGATTCTGAAGTATATCCCTGGTTGTTTGTCTTTTTGGCTTTTCCCTGTTAGGGGTCACCACAGCGGAACTCCGGTCTGCTAATTATTGGCAGTAGATTTTTTTTTATGGTGCCGAGTTGCCAGCCCGACGCCCAACCTTCAGCGAAGGCACACCCATTCACGCATATCTTTCGGAGGACACTCGACTGCAGGGAGGACATGCAGTCTCCACACAGAAGGCACTCCAGTCGAGAATCGAACAGGAGAACCTATTGTTGTGAGGCAACAATGCTATCGCTGTACCACCATGGCTATTCTGAAGTATATCCCTGGTGCTGACTTGTATTTTGTTGAGCCCCTAGCAAAATTGCTGTTTTCCTGCAACAGCAAAGAGGATTAGAGTCAGTCGTTAATGCTATACAGCAGCGTTTTGTACAAGATGATCTAAAGCCTCTTTTGTCACTAAGCCGAAAAGACAAACGTTCATCTATTAGACGACTCAAAAATCTGCAGTGTTGATATATTGTATGTGTCCATAGTAGATAATACTCTTAGATTGAAACAAGAATGCTGGCAGTTGTATGTGGATTTGAAAATTACTATACGAATATATGCAGGATCAAGTAAATTGATAAATGTTTCTTTCAGTGGAATGGTTTCATGTTGTTTCTGCGTTATCCAAGGTACTTTGGGTCAAATTTTGTCTTACTGTTTGGGACAGTAGTCTGATGCTGCTTGAGTATGATTGCAGTACAGAGGGGATTGGGAGTATGCCTTTTCTCACTGTTGCATGATCTCAGAGTTGCTATCTGTAAAGGTTCTATGATTGTAAGGGGTGCAGGGGACTTGCTACCCTGCAAAAGATGCTGTTATGTGTTTGTAGTCTGTGTGTGTGCACGCTTGTGAGCATGCATGATAGCTTGCAACATATTAATGTTACAACTGAATGTTTTCAGTAGAATATGTTCTGGTGTATGGTGCCTTTGACTCTCTTACATATACACATACATAATCACACACACACTCACACACACACACACACACACACACACACACACACACACACACACACACACACACACACACACGCACACCCAGTAGTGTGAACATTTGCTCTAGATGATTGCCACTGTTGATGTGACACCCCAACCCCATATGAAAAAATGGGGAAAAGGGGGGGGGGTGGATGGATATATATGTATATGCATGTTGCATTATTGCACACTCTACTATGATTATTTTTGGGGGAAATTAACTTGTGTGTTGTATGTTTTCATTAAACACCTGTTCATTTCATTTCTTTAAGAAATGCCATTCTTACCAAAGCCTTGTCTTAGAAATTGAATTAAGTTTTAGTCAGTATAACACAAAAGAAAGTACAGTTGCGCAAATCCTACTTATTTGTAAAGATAGATGTTCGTAGAACACACTACCTTACTGACATATGGGTAGTAATGATCTGTTGCCCTGTTTCTGGCAGTCTGCCAAAGCTCAGAGTTCTTCCCCCTGCTTGTCTGTGAGTTTAATTGGAGTACAGGGACTGCCTTTCCAGATCCACAGACAGATCCCTTTCAGTTTTCTAGGATCCAGAAAGAAGAGAAGATGAAAACACAAGCTTGCCAACACCCACTGTTCCAAACCAAAAAACACATACCCACCCACCAGAAAAGGCCACTGAGCATAACTATAACTATGTACTTCCAAAAAAGGGGGGGGGTGTTGGTGGGTGGGTGCTCCCAATAAGGCAGTATATTATATGAACATCTGTGTTACAGGTAAGTAGGATTTGTGCAATTGTACTATGTTCAACAAACACACTGCTTTACTGGCGTATGGGTAGATTACCAAGCAACCTGGAGGAGGAAGGGTAAGGGTCCAGGAGCCCCTGTCGAATGATTCCTAGCAAAGCCTGCTCTGCATTTAGGAAAGGCATCCACCTTTTATTGCTTCATAAAGAGATTTATGTTGAGTCATCAAAGGTAATTTCGCAAAATGGAAAAAAAAAAACATTCAAAGAGCAACTCAACAATTTCGTATCTGCAGGGTTGCACAACAATGGAAAAAAAAGCGAACTCTACTGTCGGCAAAAATAATTTTGACAAACACCACACACTCTTTTTGCATGTGCTAAAATTACATTTGATATGATGTGCTTTTTGTAAAGATATGGACAGAAGACCAACTTGCTGTCTCTAGAATACTTTTGAGTCCACTCCTTTCCAGTATGCTACTGAAGAGGAAAAGGCCTTGGTGGAATGTGCCTTTACCTTGCCTGGATTCTCCATGCCATGGTGGGTGTACCAAAAAAATAATACCAAAGGACAACCAACATGCAGTGGTTTGCTTAGAGATAGGTTGATCCTTGTTTGTCCCATGTAGGAAATAAAAAGCCTTTCAACCTTCCTAAAGGATTTTGTTCTGGCAAGATAGTACTTGAGATGCTGATGCACTTCCAAGGTATGAAGTATTCTCTCTCCTTTATTCTTAGGTTCTGGGAAGACAACAGGGCGGTTAATAGACTGATTGAGGGTGAATTCTGAGACTCCTTTCAGCATAAAAGAGGGTTTAGTGCATAAAGCAACCCTATCCCTGTGGAGAATTAGCTAAGGTTTCCCACCATTAGACCTTGCAGCTCAGTGATTCAGCTTGCAGATGTCAAGGCAATAAGCAAAATAGTGTTCCACATTAAGAATTTCAGATCAACCTGAGCAGTAGGTTTAAAAGGTAGTAAGGTCAGTTTGTCAAGAACAGAGATCCCACAAAGGAGGAATTTGCCTGCAAGGGGGGTCTTTTATGCAGTAGTCCTTTTATTAACTGTTCTACCAAAAAAGAAGAAGAAAGAGGGTGATCCATTGCAGACAAGCAGAGATGGCCATTAAATGCACCTTTACAATCTCCTATCAGCATCACCAGCAGTCTCTCCTCATTTAAAATTTTGCTGCACTCACACCTAACTTCATAATGGAAGTGCTCCTGTTCCCATCCTACCTAATCCTTCTAATACCACTTCCAACTCTCCTAGAAGTAAATACGCTATCATTGCCACCTATAGTTCCACAGCTCTATTGAACTATTTGACCAACTACTTAACAGTTACACTATGCTGCTACTTTTGTAAAAAAAAGTGTTTTTTATTGCTGTTTAATGAACTATACTGATGTATTCTATCATTGTTAACCTTTTCTTATCATATTTACTTTGTATTCCTCTGAGATAATCTGTAATATATATGTGTAATGTGTACTACGTATTTGTATTTTTCAGGAGCTTTCCCCCCAAGACTCCATTGAAAATGGGCTCTTTGTGGCCCAATGAACTATCCTGGCAAACAAACTGCAAATAAAATAATATAAAAATATGATAGGCCATCCTGAAGAAGCTCACTCAGATATTTCAAGACCAACGGGATGTTAACCATAAGGGACCCTCTGTTCCCATTTGGACAACACTTAGAAAAACTCATCATTTGCAAACATTAGATTTTCTAGTGGCATGTTTTCTGGTCTCCTTTAACACCTGATGCACATCTTCATGAAACAAATACCTAAACGGAGTTGAGATTGAATCATTTAGGCTGTTAGTTGTAGTTGCTCAAAATTAGGGTGGCCAGTCACCAATGAGACTGTGTGAGAAAAGCCAGAATTTGAGGAGGTTTGTTGTAATTGCCCTTGGTCTATACCATTAGAAGGGAGAACCAAGATTGCCTAGACCAATAGGGGTCACCACAATGATTTTTGGTATTTCTTTCTGAATCTTCAGAAGTGCTTTGTGAATCATTGGAAAAGGTGAAAACACTACAAATTTGCAGCTTAGAATGGACCTCACTTTAATACAAAAAATAAAATTTAAAATCGAAAACACAACAGACTAAGCGCTTTCACTCTTCATTTGCAGGGCTTCAACAGAGTAATTAACCACAAGACAAAGATCCCTTAAATAATCAGTGCAGTAATCACGTGATCATTAAAAGTAAGTTATTAAGTAGTTCACCGCCCCCCCTTCCCGTGTTTAACGTCAAAGTAGCAACTTGGCACAAATATATGCAAGTAGAAAATGTATATTAAGAGGCACATTCTTAGTACTTCCTACCAAAAAAAATTGTAGCTATTAAAATATGTAGTATGTGGTGTGAGGGTGGTAAACGACTTTCAAAACGTGTTTCACTGGCAACATTTCCTTGAGATTGATCAGTTTCTCTGCATCTTTGGGACCCCGACTATCCTGCACTTGCACTCCCATTGACACAGCTCCCTAAGCAAAGTTGGACAAATCTGTATGGACAGATTGTGCTGGAACAGGAGGGAAGAAAGGAAGGCCTAGATTGATACTCAAATGTACTCTCCACCACTATGATATTCCAGGGAATGTTAAGTCTAGGTCCAGCAATTCCAGACATACCATTGAATTTTCCTCATGTGGCGACAGGCCAGTGGTATCATGAGAATTATGGACACCATAAGATTAGAATTTTTAGGAATTCTCTTGCTGAGACACAGTTCCTCCCGGAGAATTCCTGAAACACCATCTGGTAAGACATGACCTTACCTTCAAGAAGAAGGGCTGTTTTTTTTGTTTTTTTTTGTCAGAGTTGATTAAGAACCCCAGGAAGAAGACTAGTCACTGCAAGGGTGTCACACATGAATTCCAAGTATTCACATTGAACCCTCCTTTGGAGAGTAACGTCGAGACCTTCTCTACTTATTCAAGCACAGTGAATAGCCCAAAGGGCAATGCAGCCAGTGCGAACCCGACACAAAAAAATCTCCTGAAGTTAATGTGCAATGGGTATGTGTTGATATGCCTCCTTCAAGTCCATGTTCACCATGAAGCAGCTTTCTGGCAAAAGAAAACAATGTCTGCAGGGTGAGCATCTTGAACTTGGACCTTGACAAAGCTATTCATAAAGGATCTGTCTAATGCCAGTCTCCACAGCAGCTCTTTTTTGGTAACCAGGAAAATTCTGGAGTAGAAACCTTTCATTCTTTTCAAAGTAGGGATCAGTTCTGTAACTTCCAACTCCAGCATTTGCTGGATTAGAGGAAGGAATAACAAGGTCTGGTCTAGCGGGTGAGAGAGTACACCCTTGAACTGTGGCAAATGTTCCTTCCACTGCCACATGTAACCTCTACCAACAATGTTGAGCACCCATTTGCTGTCTTGTTGAGAGCTAACATTTGAGAAGGGGCTCCCAGAGGAGTACTTGGGGAAAGTCGGGTGCCACACCTCATCAAAGTCATAGGTTGAAAGAAAAGATGGGTTATAATTTTTTGGAAGGGAATTTCTCTCATTAGGTTTGGCGAAGTTCCCATCCTGACATTCCTTTTGGGTGTCTTGGCTTTTGCTTTTCTAGGACTTTTGTTTGTTGGCCTGCTGCAAATTGCCCTGCTTAATGGATGAAAACTTTGGAATGCATCGGATTACCTCAGTCATCCTGGTGTTTAAGGATCTAATAGGCTGCTGTACCAAACACACAATCAGAATCAAATGGAGCATTTATAATCTTATTTTTTAACTCATCAGAAAAGTTTTGATTGTTCAACCAGGCATACCTCCTTATTACCACAGACATTTCTGCATTTCCAGAAATAGTATGGGCCCCTTTCTAAGCACTCTTTAAAGCATATTTAGGCATTTGAGAAACTTTGCTAGTTCATTTTGTTCAGCTGTTCGTTGATTCCAGCATAAAGACCAGAGGCCATTCAGAATGCAGTGGAAGTGGATACCCTGAGACCCAACCAGGTATCAAGTATTTTTTGAATGCCTGCAAAGAAGAAGACTGTCAAATATGTAAAGTAACCCTGTTCCAAAGTCGAACCAATGAATGCTTTACATAGTCCTTGACTCCTCAAGTCTGTAAGTAAAATTTGCACCTCTGGTTAATATGATGCGAAGCTCAATATTCTTCACTCCAGAGCCCCCTGTAAGCTAAACAGAGTTTACCCCTCAGATATCTGTAACTGATTGAAAAAAAGAAGACCTAGACTTTCCAGTCTAAATGGGTATGATTTATTTCTACAAGTAATGATACTTGTAAATTTTAGTTGAATACTTTCTAAAACCAGATCACCCATCTTGTACGAGCAAAAGAACATGTATTCAGTGATGGGCTGAATGTATGTTATAAACAGCATCAAAATACAGTCATTATTTGTTATTGTAAAATTCTTAAAAATTAAGCCAATAACTTTTAATGCCTTAGCTTTAACTTTTAAGGTATTAGTCCTGTTCTTAAAATTACTACATATAATAATACCTAAATAATTATATTGTTTCAACTCTATAACTCATGAGGACTTAAATTTATTTGATATTCAACCATTGGTTTCCAAAAATGCAAAGTAGTGCATTTATCCTTTATTAACTTTTAGTCCAGTTACGTCTAACCATTTAGCCAGCAAACACATAAGTGTTGAAGTAGTCAATATCAGCTTTCAGTGTAATAACAGAATCTAGTTTAACATAATCCGCATACTTGGCCATTAAAACATTAGATATCTTAAGAATAAATGAAAATACCAGGTTGAAAAATACTGGACCTTTGTTCACTTCAAGCCAACTAGATGTGAAATTACCTATCCTTACTTTTAGCAATCTGCCACGAAGCTCGTTAATGTCCCAGTGAACAATGTATGGATTAAATTTGTGTTTAAGCTTGGCATCAAAGATAGAATGATGGACATTGTCAAATCTGTAGACAGGTCCAAACAGACCACCACTACAGACACGCCCATGTCTAATGCTAGTCAGTGGGTCATAAAATTCAATTAAGTTAGTGATTGTAGAACTACATTGCTGGCAAAATCTTTGATATCTTTTTGATATCAAAAAGATTTTAACACATAATTGGAGTATTTTTAGGGTAAATCAGGAACAACTAGATTTAGATGGACTTCTACCTAGAATAATATATGAGAGAGACTCGAGCCTGAAAAAATATTATTGAAAGGAATAGGAATGTGAATGGGAGGGGGGAAGGAATGGTTAAATGTGGAATTTGCCTGCAATGTAGGGACATTAAAGAAGGGAAGGTAGCGATGATCCCACATTACGGCAAAATCTGTTTGTATAGGAAGTACACATGTAGTAGTAAAGCTGTGGTATATCTGGCGTCATGTTCCCTATGTTCTTGTTTCTATATAGAGAAAACTATTAACACCCTAACGCCACGCATATATCAATATAATTATGACATTAGTAAAAAGGACATAAAAATGCTTTAGTGGCTCAAATTGTCTCTCATGAGGGACATAAGTTTAATTTTATGGTCCTTGACCAAGCTGCTCTAGGGGAGAGATGGCACCCTAAATTATTTTTTTAGAGCTAAAAGAACTGAGATGGCAGCTGAAAGCGAATGCTTCAGAGCATCCTGGGCTGAACAGTGCCATTTCAATTAGCTCAATTTTAAAGCTAAAAGCACAATTTTTATATAGAGTAAATTTTTTTACGTAAAGTAATTTTATTTAGAGTTATTTCTTATATAGAGTGATTACCCTAGAGTTTTCTACATAGATTAGTATTAATTTATTTTGTTGTTTAATACAGATGTGCATATAATAATAATGGGCATTTTTAAGCTATGTTATCTTCTTCTTCTTTCAGCTTTTCCCGGTTAGGGGTTGCCACAGCGGATCACCTATCTGCTCATGATTGGCAGTGGAGTTTTACGGTGTCGAGTTGCTAGCCCGACGCCCAACCTTCCACAGAAGGCACACACACTCACACCTAGGGCCAATTTAGAGTGTCCAATCCACCTACAGCATGTCTTTGGGATGTGGGAGGAAACCGGAGCACCCGGAGGAAACCCATGCGACCACAGGGAGGACATGCAGACTCCGCACAGAAAGCACCCCAGCCAAGGATCGAACCGGAGAACCTCTTGATGTGAGGTGACAACGCTAATTGCAATTGAAATGTTTAAACCTCCTTTTCACTTGAGTCAGCCATGCGGCACTGAACCACTGATCTTGAAAATAACCCCAACAACCAGTTCCCCTTGCTACATCTGTAAACACTGAAGCGGTAGTTGGTTATCTCTCTCCTGCCAAATTGCTGTCCCATTGTAATCTAATAAGAAATGCAGCCACCCTAAATCCTCCTTCATGCCCTGTGAGGCCCTAATCTGGTGGTGTGGCCTTGTGCTCCCAGACCCTTTAGCAGCCAAATGCCTCATAAACGAATGCCCCACAGGGGTCACTTTGCATGCAAAGTTCATCAGCCCCACTAATTTTTGGTTCTGTGTACCCCTAAAAGGGGATGTGGCATGCAAAAATGTATTCTGGGGGGGCTATGAAACATGTCTTGGCCTCACAGTTTGTCTTCCGGATGCCATGCACTGATGCCTAAATTTACATTGCAATTATGATATATATATATATATATATATATATATATATATATATATATATATATATTAAAATATGTATATGTGTATATTTATTTATCTATAGCTATCTATCTATATATATATATATATCTATCTATCTATATATATATATATATATATATATATATATATATATATATATATATACAGCCCACCTCTTAAGTAGAATATTAACTTTTTCTGCCCCACCTACTTCCTTCCCCTCACCTCTTACTTTTTTTTTTATTTTCTAAGCACACTTTCTATTATGTGACAAATCCACTAATACACCTTTTCAAATGCTCTATGCTCAGCATATGCTAATTTTAAGCTATGTTATGTATTTTTAAAAAATGCTTTAAATGGTTCAAATAAGTAGTTGTTTATGGGTGGACATGTAATATTAGCACTGTATTCACCTTTTTTGAGATTCATGCAATGCATTAGGATGGGTAGATGCAATATGTTTTATTGTGGAAGTATGGTTTTAAAATTTAAAACAGTAAGGAAGTGATGTCATTTTACAAGGCTATTTAAAGGTGGGGTTGCATGTAATATGTATTCTGATGAAGTTTCTAACAGGAAACAAAAGCGCTTAATTAAAGGATTGTGGTGTGGACTTCAGGCATTTAACCTTGTAGAGACTAAATTATAGATCCATTTTAAATCATTTCTCTTGAACCTCTTCCAGAGCTTAAATTTCTTCCGGTATTTTTTCAGACGTTTAATATGACTGGTATTCCATCACGGGGTAGTAGCCCTCAGTAAACTGTTAAGAACTTCACAAATGTTTTCAAAGTCCTGCCATTTATTCACAACATTATTTACTTTGGATGAATTTGAGTCCAAATAATGTGTTTGATTAAATCTCAAAAATCTTATATGGAATATTTGTAAGTAAGACATCTAAGATATTATTTGATCTGATAGGAAAATCAGTCATCTGAGTCAAGTTGTGTAACATACATAAATCATAAAATTCATCCTCCAACATTGTCAATGTTGTTCCATTAGACCAACTGACCCCTGGAAAGTTAAAGTCACCTAATATTTTCAGATTGTCATAAGTCATAAACTTGACCAAGTCTTCGTTATACCAGAGGTGATCAGTGCTTGATACTACAAAGAAACTAATGTGTAGTGTGAGATCGGAGTCTGCTACTAATATTCCATAAAAATCAGTTCTAAATTATAATCCACTTCCATCACCTTAACATTTAGCCACTGAGTTGCAAAAGTAACCACTCCTCCTCTGATCTCATTATTTCTCCGGCAGCTAAATGACTGGTGTACAGAAAGCTGTGTTCCATCACTATTCCACGATTCACTAATTACAACCAAATCGTAATTATTTACTGAACAGACTACATTCAGTTAATCTATTTAATAGTTAAACTTTGAGCATTATCATGATACTCTTTTATTAACCTGGAGTGTCTAGCATGGGTGTAACCAATCTTAATTCCTGGGTAAAATAAAAAAAAATGTCTCACAATATCAACCAATTTCAAACTTAATTTATCATCTGTGTAATTCAAATTATACCTGTCTTACCCGAATAAACCTGTATTAGTCACAAAATCATCCAAGGAGTAGTAAAATCAGTGTCCTTTTGAATACACAAGTTATGTAACCAATTGAATTCTGATAAGGCTAGTGAGGACAAAATTTCTGAAAAGCAAACATTGATTTTGTTTTTTAAAGGGACAATTCCAGCATTTAAAATTCAGGTCCTCACTACAGCTAACCTAATTCATGCCCACTTAACAGCATTACTCACATTCCCACACACAGTGTCATTTTTCATTTAAATGTCCTGTATATCTACAACTGCAGTCATATTTTGGCTCCCACTGTCAACTAAGCTGTGGTTTTAAGGTCCTATCACAAAATGTCCAGATTTTTGCCTCACACTTTTGGTTTGTTTTTAATGTACTCAAAACCAGCCAATTGGTCCAAAGTTAATTAAAAGCATAAAATTATGGTTTTCTGCCAAGTTACTTGCAAGTCAGTAATGCATGATGTTAGAAAATAATAACAGGCATTTCATTTTCAGATTTCACACCCTTCCAAACATTCATGCTAATGCAAAATCTGCTATTCAATCAACTTTCTAAGTTTGTAAGAGCATATTTAAAAAAAAAGTCTGAATTTCTGGCTCTACGAGGCTGAGAGGTATGGTAAGATTCCCTCTGCTTTGCCAGTACTCAGTGCATTAATATCATTCATTGTGGTTCGTTTTTATTGTAACCATAATGAATGGTCGTTTTAAGCTTTGTCAGGATTTTGTGCTCTAAGAGGCTGAGTTGTATGGCACGTTTCCTCCTAGTTTGCAACTTCTCAGTACATGAATAATTTAGTTTTTAAAATGATTGTTTGTTGTGGTTCATTTCTATAGTAACCACAATGAACGATCATTGTAAAATGAAAACATTTGCTGTCTGGAGCAGTTGTTCCCCCAGTTACATTAGGCTTTGTCCGGATTTCTTGCTCTAAGAAGCTGAGTTGTATGGTACAGTTCCTCCTGCAGCTACCCAGTATCTTAATAATTGAGTTTTTAAACTGATCGTTCATTGTGGTTCGTTTCTGTGATAACCAGAATGAACGATCGTTGCAAAAAGAAAAATGTTACTGTCCGGAGCAGTTGTTCCCTCCATTGTTTAAGGCTTTTGTTTAAACTTTGTTTAAAGTTATAAACAATAGGTGCTGTGGCCCACTTATTTGATATAATCCTGTGTTCACATGCTGAAAAAAATTAAGGAAAAAAATCAAATAATGGAAGATTAAGCAATAAATACAGGACTAAAGATGAAGAAAAACTAAGATCAGGTGTTTAAGAAGATTAGATAGATAGTGCGCTTCATAAAACTGGAAACTGTTCATGTTCTCAGGCTTGTTTTGACCCCTATTTGGGTGTACTGTCAGCAAGTGATATTGGATGAAATTAACACTATTTGGGGGGGTTTAGGGTTCTAAATGGCATATTTACATTTGCCAATAGATTAGGTTTCAGTTTTTAGCAGTACTGTACAAAGTGGGCAGACAGTAGTGGTTTCCCAAATATCTTTATATGACACATAAGTAACACAGAGAAAATTCCACAGGTGAAGCTATTATAAGAATTGCTTTAACTAAGATATGTTTCTAAGGTATTTATTGGTAATTTGACATTGATGAGATAATGACATACAGTGGATATAAAAAGTTTATACACCCCTGTTAAAATGCCAGGTTTTTGTGATATAAAAAATGAGACCACAATAAATCATTTCAAAACTTTTCCCAACTTTAATGTGACCTATAACCTGTACAATTCAATTAGGGGAAAAATATAAAAAAATAAAAAAGTACAGTAAGCTGGTTGCATAAATGTGCACACCCTTAAACTAATACTTTGTTGAAGCACCTTTTGATTTAGTTACAATTTAATTACAGCATTCAGTCTTCTTGGGTACACACCTGCCATCAATTAAAGAGACTCTGATTAACCCCAAATAAAGTTCAGCTGTAGGATTTTCCTGACATTTACTCAGTTGCCTGCTACAGCAAAAGCCAGGGTTCACAGAGAACTTACAAAGTATCAAAGGGATCTCATTGTTGAAAGGTATCAGTCAGGAGAAAGGTACAAACAAATTTCCACAGCATTGGATATACCATGGAACACAGTGAAGACTGTCATCAAAAAGCGGAGAAAATATGGGACAACAGTGACATCGCAAAGAACTGGACGTTCCTCCAAAATTGATGAAAAGATAAGATAAAAACTGGTCAGGGAAGATGCCAAAAAACCGACAGCAACATTGAAGGAGCCGCAGGAATTTCTGGCAAGTACTGGTTGTGTACTACATGTGACAACAATCTCTCGTATTCTCCGTATGTCTAAGCTGTGGGGTAGGATTGTAAGACTGAAGCCTTTTATTACACAGAAAAACATCCAGGCCCGGCTCAAATTTGCAAATCAACACATCAGTCTCCCAAAAGCATGTGTGAAAATGTGTTATGGTCCAATGAGACCAAGGTTGAACTTTTTGGCCACAATTCCAAAAGGTACGTTTGGCGCAAAAACAACACTTCACATCACTAAAAAAACACCATCCCCACGGTGAAGCATGGTGGTGGCAGTATCATGCTTTGGGGTTGCTTTTCTTCAGCTGGAACTTGGGCGTTAGTCAAGGTGGAGGGAATTATAAACATTTCCAAATACCAGTCACTTTTGGTCCAAAACCTTCAGGCGTCTGCTAGAAAACTGAAGTTGAAGAGAAATTTCACCTTTGAACATGACAATGACCCCAAGCATACATCCAAATCAACAAAAGAATGCTTTACCAGAAGATAATTAAAGTTTTGGAATGGCCCAGCCATAGCCCAGGTCTGAATCCTATAGAAAATCTGTGGGGTGACCTGAAGAGGGCTGTGCACAAGTGATGCCCTTGCAATCTGACAGATTTGGAGTGCTTTTGCAAGGGAGCATGGGCAAATATTGCCAAGTCAAGATGTGCCATGCTGATAAAGTCCTATCTAAGAAGTCTGAATGCTGTAATTAAAGCAAAAGGTGCTTCAACAAAGTATTAGTTTAAGGGTTTGCACACTTATGCAACTGGCTTATTGTACATTTTTTATTTTTTTATATTTTTTCCCCTAAAAGATTTGTATGTTTTTCAGTTGAATTGTACAGGATATAGGTCACATTAAAGGTGGGAAATGTTTTGAAATTATTTATTGTGGGCTCATTTTCTATATCACAAAAAAATGGCATTTTAACAGGGGTGTATAAACTTTTTATATCCATTGTATGCAAAATATAGCACACTCAAAAATGGATCATACTGAAAAATATTTACAATGAGTCTCATATTAATCTATTTCATGAAGAAATATTATTATGTAAATGTTATATATTTTCTCAGGTAATTAATTTTAAATGATATAGTATTGTTAGATAAATATGGAATGGGTCATTTATGAGAGGTGTGGCTGAAGGAGGTTGACTGTTTCACTGAAATGGTCATTAAAAGAAAATGTTGGAAAGATTATGATACATTTGCATTGACCAGGATAAAACCAGAATTATGCCATCCAGATATTCCAGGTTTGCAAACCACCTTTTGCACGATGATGTAAAATGTGCACATATCTTCTGCTCATTCAGTCTTGCAAGATTTTTATGTTCTTTAAATCTAAAAGCAGTTTTGAAAGACACATAGGTTTAATGACATTAAAGAACCACATGTGATTGTAAAGAATGCTGTTCTTATTTCGGCTTTTGGGGGTTGCCACAGCGGAACTACGGTTCACTAATGATTGGCAGTAGATTTTTTACAGGTGCCAGCTCAATGCCTAACCTTCAATGAAGGCACGCCCATTCTACGCATGTCTTTCGAACGCCACTCGACCACTGGGAGGACATGCAGACTCCACATAGAAGGCGCTCCAGCCAAGAATCGAACGGGAGAACCTCTTGCTGTGAGGCAGCAACGCTACCGCTGCACCACAATCTGTAGCATATCTTATTAGACTGTGAGAAAAACAAAGTGTTAAGGATTACTTTCTTTGGAAAATATTCAAAGGTATACTCTGCAAGTGGAGTATTATATGATAAAAGTGGAGATATTTAGATCTATGTTTACTGTCAAAGATGAAGTATTGTTAGATTATCCAAAAAGAAGACATAGATAAAAAAGATAGATCTACGTATGTTTGCCAGAACAGCCACATTAAAATTGATGTTTAATGATAAAACTAAAAATGACGGTAATAATGTAGCATGTTTTAAGAGAAAAAGCGTGTTTATACCTGAAATGCCATCTAATATTAGTTGCTTTATCCAAATGTGTGAAAGAGATTTTTATAGTTATTTTACTAAGATGAAAAAGGGCAAAAAGACTGGAAAATTTTTTTATAATTTGAATACCAATGAATATAAAGCTCTAATAGATTTTTCTAAGGACCAAACCTTGACTATCAGGCCGGCTGATAAAGGAGGGGGCATAACATTATTGGATACTTCTTTTTATAATGAGTTGATGAAGAACATGCTTGATGATCCTGATAAATATGAGCAAATAGATGAAAATAGGCTAAAGAGAATTATTTATATGATTCAAGACAGCCTATATGATATGTTAATGTGTAGACAAATAACGAAACAGCTTTATGATTATCTACTAATAACAGAACCTATTATTCCTATTATAAAAGGACTCCCAAAGATGCATAAAAATATATACCCCCCCCATTAAGACCCATAGTAGCCGGGGAAGGATGGGCCACTGAAAAAATATCCTGTTTCTTGGAATCTAAACTAGGGCCTATTGTTAGGCAAATACCTTCAATTTTGAAAGATACTTTTGGAAGATGTTAAAAAACTGAATGAAGAACGAGCTATACAACCCTCCATTATGGCAATATTAGATGTTAGGAACCTTTTTACTGCTATACCCAATGAGTATGGGGTGGAAGCAGTCAGGGAGTTGTTACATGAAAATAAGACCCTTAGTAATGATACACAGTTGTTAATATGTGCATTACTAGATTTGATTTTGAATAATAACGTGTTTTCATATTTGGAGGATATATATATCCAAGTATGGGGGGTAGCCATGGGCACCCCCTGTGCGAATTCATACGCAAACCTTGTAATGTATTTTTGGGAATGTAAGCACCTATTTAAGAGTAAACACATGGACAATATCCTATTATATAGAAGATTCGTTGATGACATACTAATCTTATGGAAGGGTGAAATGAGAGAATTAAATGATCTAGTGACATATCTTGAATCTACTACGAACCTCCTAAAATTTACACTAGAATCTTCGTTAGTAAAAGTAGATTTCTTAGACATCTCTATAACAAAAAGTGAAGAAGGACTTTTAACTACATCTTTATTCAGGAAACCATGCTGGAAGAATGCTATCTTACACCATAGTAGCATGCATCCGAGATACATCTTTTCAAATATTGTTGGGAACCAGATGAATAGGGTATCAAAATTATGTGAAGTTCCCCTAGAAAGAAATGAGCAAATGAAACCGCTAAATCAGATGTTTCTTGATAGAGGTTACCCACTAGATATTATTAATTCTGCCATTGAAGGAAAAAGAAGAAAAAATCAAGCTAGTTTAGTGATGAATTATGGTTATAAGACCATTAACAATAAATCTAAAATAAATATGAAGAAAAATGATGAGTCCATATCTGCTACAAGAAGTAATTGATAGTAAAGTAAAAATTTTTTTACCTTTTACAACTAGATATACAAATGATAATCTATAGCGGAAATTATAAAAAGGAACTGGAATGTACTATTGGTAGACCTTGAATTAAAGAAGATCGTAGGAATGAAACCACAGTTTAGATATAGGAATAGTAAGAACCTAAAGCGTTGGCTATGTATAGATAAGAAAATTACACACCCTCTAAATAATAATAGACCAGAGTTATGTCAAGGAACTTTGCCATATTAGAAATGTAATATGTGCAGCTCAATTTTAACCAAGAGCCAGTTTAGAATACCAGATTCAGACTGTATATATAATTTTACAACATATGCTACCTGTAATACCACTAATTTAATATATTTAGCTACATGTACCAAGTGTGAAGGATATTATGTGGGTCTTACTACAAGAAGACTTAAAGACCGTATGTATAATCATATGTATGACATCAGGAAGGAGAATCTTACAGATGCTTTGGCCAAACATGTTAACATATTTCATGATCACTCCTTCAAATTTAGGGTTATACAAATAGTCGAACCATTGAGAAAAGGTGGTAATAATATGAACTTACTTGAGAAGATAGAATTAGATTGGATTCTTAATCTCAGAGCACACATAGCACCAGGTCTGAATAGTACTATTAGCATCAAACCAGTTCTAGTAGCACGAAGATAATAAAACTAGTTAATAAGTAGCTTATTATATTACATTATGTAGATATAAAGTTATAACATTGGTAGTTGGTTTTTCTTATCTAGAAGTTGCCCCTTAGTAATGAATTTATGTATGTTTAACATCAGTTCTATTACATGTGGTTTCAATATTTATTCTTTTATAAACATTTAACTAGTTATGTATGTACAAAATTTTGAGATTTATTTATTCATTTAATAAGTTAGATGTCTCTTACAAGTTGCAATTAGAATATAGAAATATTGTATTGCACATAGAGAAGCTTTTATTATATGAATTACGGTATTTATAGTTATATATATTTATTATTATTTTATATTTTATATATATGTATTTTTATATATATATATATATATATATATATATATATATATATATAAAACCTGAAATAGAATCTCTAAATATTATATTAAGTTAAAGATATATTTTGTTTTTAATATGAAATGTTTTAAGCAATTGTAAGTTTGATTTATATTGCTTTCACATACTGAGTTGACATATAAATATATATCAACAATATGAAATAGCGCTCTGATTATATAAATGTTCTTCTAAGTTTTGTCTTATTTATATCTCAATTTTATAATCATAAATCAAGTGCTATGTATGCTTTAAACATATATTGGTTCATTTATAGTGATTTGTTTTATTATAAAAGGTTTTTTATGACTAATAAAATAATACAAGCTAATATCAGATGCAAGTAAATGATGTTGTAGGCTAGCTTTAGTAATGTTGCTTTAACTACTTAATTGAAAAGCCTAATTGCTTTATTGAGTGATTAATTAGCCCAAGCTTTTGTATAAAAACCTGCTATCTTGAGATGTAAAACATAACCTGAGGAAGCATACCTGGTCGTATGTGAAAGCGCTTGTTCCTGTTTTACTAATAAAAGACGTTTCATCTTCGTGGTGGATTCCTTCTGTTTCTTTTTGGATACTTTGTCTCTTCATGTTTGCAATCTGGAGTCCTTTGGATGGTAACTGCCTTTGATATATAATATATTGTTAGATTATATGATGCTCTGCTGAAACTCTACAAGCTGCGTTGCAAAATCAAAAGAATTGAAACTGCTTCTCTGAAACATCTAGCTTTAATATGTAATTTAAGGCTTGTGATCTACTAGTCCTAATATGTGATTTGATCCATATGTTATGCCTGTCATTGTTGCACTGCTTTTAAATGCATTATCTTATCTTGAAAAAATAAAATGATTAAATCTCAGACCACCTCTTAAAGCTTAATTATTTTAACTATGCATACAAGTCTAATAGTTAGGAAACTAAGTGTAGTCAATTGGATTTAGACTTTCTGTAGTCAGGGAAGCTCCATTCAATCCCCAGTTTGATTGTTAGGAAATTCTAGAAGAACTACTAGTTAAGTGACTTGCTCAAGGTCAAATTGTGTATGTGAAAAATGATGGCATAAATGGAGCCCAGAACTTATGAGCATTTCTTGCTAAGTTGCTGCTTTCTGTTCACGTTTTAGGCTATATTGTTGGTCAGTAATGTGCTTAGGATTTCATCAGTTCTGCAGTTTGTGATAATGCATAACTGCTTCCTTTTCTGTACTGCCTATCACTTCAACATTATTTTGCTTGTCCCGTTATTCTTGGCTCTCTCCTATCAGTTGTGTCCTAGAATATGCTTGGTCTGACATTGTTAAACACCTGTCTGGTTTTCCCCTCATATCTGTTTTACTGTAGCCAACCAGAGAAATGGGCAGAGAGATCAGGGAGTCCATCGACTGCACCACCCTAACAGCTGTGGAGAGTTTGTTTTGATTGCCTTGCTGTCATTTCACCTCAAATACCCAATGCACATTCTGTATGAACACACTGCTGGACTAGAGTCTTGTGTTTCCACAGAACTGTAATAGTTCTCAGATGGGAAGCCCTGCTTTTCTTCTGGGATATGTGAGTTGACATGAATGCATCTCTGTCACTCTCTCCCCATGCAGCTCCTATGTTATCAAGTTTGCTAATCAAACTCAAGTCACTCTGGTCTTAGTCAGGGCTCAACCGCTCTGCAACAATAAGTCATAAATGACAAACTTTTACTGTTCTATAGATTTTTGAGAAACTCTTGAAGCTATAGTATTTATTTTAAACTTATTTTTTAATCTGTTTCAATTTTTATTTCACCTAATTTTTGTGTTATTTCTACCTATGATTGAAAAGAAAAAAAAGGCAAAGCTGTCTTCCTTTTCTTTTTAATTTTAGTTTGATATAACACCTTATAAACATATTAAGTCATTTTTTTAATTTTTGGCTATAGAATCAGAAAGTCACAGTGTTGTACTTACAACTTTCAAGCAATTAGTAAATTCCAAATACATTTTAATTAATGTTTACATCCGTGTCTCATGTGCTATGTCTGCTGTGTAATTCCCACAAAGACTAAGATAATGACATTTACTTTCTGAAATGAAAATGAACACTCAACGAAGAGGTGACTGCTACTGTCCAGTGTTTTTTTCATATGAAGAAGAGCACCATAATAAAACATGTTATTGCTGAGAAATCTCAAAGTAGCTCTGCATGTTTTATTATGTTGAACGTTTATTTACTGCAGTGCACTCTTCCTGAAGCTGCCTGCTGAAAAACTCAGCCATGCAGTTAGTACAGAGGACTAAAGCTCTGAGCTGTTTCCAAGGATACAGGGGTGATTCCTTCAGCTTCATTTGTCTACTGTGCGACTCTGAGCAAGTAACGTAACCAGACAGTGCTCCTAAGCTATCACTGACAAGAGACTATTGTGTCCACTGGGTTTCCTAGTAAAAAAGTAAGTAAACATGTACGCTTACTGCAGAAAGCTGTTGACAGGCTACTTACAAGTGAACCCCCTCTTCTACTAACACTATATTAGGTGGCTTATGCAACAAAAAATCTTCCATTACTTATTGGTAGATGCATATTCATTTATATGGAATCCATTTACCTTAAGGTCATGGTGGATAAATTGTCAACATGCATTGCATTAGTCCTTGTGGATCGATCTGTGATTAGAAACAGTCTTCAAGGCTCCATTCATTCGCTCAGTTAACAAATAATTATGTTAAATATATCACCCATTGAGGTACCTATGCACAGCCAGTAAAGGATTGTCAGAACTTTTATAGCCCTTGTCAAACTAAAAACATTTTAATAGATCGCTTCTACCTTTTGAAATATTCTGCCGCATTTGTTGACAGAATGTGTTATTAGAGATGTTTTCCAACACCATTTAAACAAGATTCTAATTGCACATGAAAAAAGAAGTTATGTACCTACCATAACGTTCCAAGTGAGTTGTCCATCTCACCTTTCATTCTTGACTGATGAGTCCGGAAACAATCCTCGGTTCCGACTCAGCCATTTTCTAAAACTTGAGGTCTGCAGCTAGCTCGTGGCTCTATCCCTATCCCATGATGCCATAGGTCATTCCCCAGATCTTGTTTGCTGATGTAACAATTATTTATATATGTATATATGTATATATATATATATATATATATATATATATATATATATATATATGTATATATGTATATACATATATATCTATATGTAGAGAGAGAAGAGAAAGATATCTACACCAATAATACTCTTTACCAGACTCAGAAGATGGTCAAAGACCAGTTACCAAGAGTAGAACCACCTTTCCTTCTTCCAGAAATCAAGGCAGGGGGTCAGGTGGGTGAGACGTAAGAATGAAGGGCGAGATGGAACAACTCAAGTGGAACGTTATGGTAGGTACTGGAAAACACACTCAAACTCCTAGAATTCCACACAAAGTTGTTCACAAATTAAAAGTGAATGAAAGCACTAAGTGATTGTCCGGTGGTGGTCATTTTAGTAGAACAGGACTGTTTTTTCTCTGTTTAGTGGTTCGTTATGGTAGGTACATTACATCGTTATGTGCAGTTGTCCTATCTCGCCCTCATTCTTGACTGATGGGACAGCGTCCCTAGCACCTTTCTTCCTGAGTACATTCTCCAGAACAGTGGAACCAAAAAGGGCCCTGTCCCTGGAGGCCATGTCTACTTTGTAATGAGTGATAAAGTTATGAGGCTTAACCCGTGTAACTGCTGCACAAATAGTATCAATGGGTTACTTAGCATGGAAAGCAGAGAAAGCAGATACTGTCCTTGTTGAATGTGCTTTGATCCCTTTTAGTAATTCTTTATTTGCTGAATTATAAACAAACAAAATGCATTGAGACAGCCAGTTTGACAAAGTAGTTTTTGCTACTGGAAGACCTTTTTTATTTTCTGAATAAGATACAAAAAGTTGGTCCAATTTTCTAAAGTCTTTTTTTCTATGTAGGTAAAAATGAAGTTGCCTATGAACATCCAGCTGGTGTAGCCTGTATTCTGCTTTATTGTCGTATCTGGGGAAGAATACTGGTAGTTCACTAGATTCATTGAGGCTAATCATGCACAAGTTCATCCCTCGGTGACTCCCCCAGTGGAGGGATCAGGTCAAAATAGTTGCTGCATTTCGTGTTCATAGATGTGGCAAAGAGATCGCAGCAAGGCTGGCCCCATTTGCGAAAAATCATTTCTGGTACATCTTGTTTCAGGTTCCACTCGTGGGGCGTTAAATTCTCCCTGAAGAACTTGTCCGCTATCACACTGGATTTCCCTGGAATATGCATTGCTATAAGAAAGCGTTGGGATGAGGTCACCCATTGCCATACTCTGAGGTCCTCTCAACAAAGGGGGTAAGACTTGGTTTCTCCTTGCTTGTTTATGTACCATACAACTGACATGTTGTCCGTCTGGATCGCAATCGTGTCTGGAGGAAGAGAATGTTGAAATGCTTACAACACCAGTAGCACTGCTCTCATCTCCAGCACGCTGATGTGCAGGTGAGCCTCGTGTTCTTGCCAAATGCCTTGAGTTGTCTTTCCCTGATAAGGCCCTACTGGGAAGCATCTGTGGTCACTGTGGGGAGGTAGGGTGAAAGGACGGCCTATGGTGACTTGATCCGAGTGTATCCACCAGGCCAAGTCCCTTTTGCAAGATTCTGTCAGAATTATCTGGTATGACATTGGTAAGTCCTGCATTGACCATTGGGTAAAGAGAAGCCATTGTAAAATCCGCATGTGCGTGCGAGCTAAGGGGAGTATGGTGACAGCTGCTGCCATTGTCCCTAAAACTTTGAGAACAGTTCTTGCGTGTACTGTCATTCTCAAAAGTAGGTTTTGAATTTGCATGCAAAGAGATTGTATTTGTTCTTGTGGAAGAGTTACCATCATAGTTACCATGTTTAGTTCTGTGCCTATGAATGCGATATGCTGCGACAGCAATAATGCAGATTTTTCATAGTTGATTGTGATCCCAAGTTGAGCACATAGGTCCAAAGTGTTGTCAATTGCCTGTAGTAGTAGCTGCTTCTTAGTGGCTGTAAGGTGCCAGTCGTCTAGGTATGGAAACACCTGGAATCCTACATGCCTCAGGTGGGCTGTAACCACTGCCATACATTTGGTGAACACACTGGAGGCTGTAGTGAGCCTAAAGGACAGTGCTCAAAATTGGTAGTGACTGGCTCTCTGCCAGAAGCGCAAGTGGCCCCTGGATGGCCTGTCCATCTTTATGTGGTAGTATGCATTGTGGAGGTCTATAGAGCACATCCAGTCGTCTTTTCCCAGAAAGGGAAGAATTGACTGTAGAGTGAACATCCAGAACTTTGTCTTTTTTACTGACTTGTCTAATGTGCTGAGATCCAATACTGGTCTCCAGTCCCCCATTTTCTTTGGAACCAAAAATAATCTTGAGTAAGTTCCAGATCCTGTCTGGTCTAGGGGGACTGGCTGGATGACTGTTTTTTTCTACCAACTTTTAAATTTCGGTTGCTGTCTGATTCCTGTGACTGGGTGGAACGCCCGGAATTCTTCTCAAGGTTGGGGGAGGCCTGGAGAAGGGGATAGCATCCCCTCTGGATATGATCCTTTGCACCCATTTGTCCTTTGTGATTTTTAGCCAAACGTCTGGGTACAAAGACAAGTGTCCCCCAACTGCCTCCAGAGTAGAGCAGTCAGGTTTCCCTTCAGAAACGCTGAAAGGGCTTACCAAAGAAAGATTCTTGGTTGCCCTGATTCTGTGGACCCCTTCTGCCACATGGCCCGCGTCTTCCATTATTACCCCCTCCACTGCCCCTGGAGGGGGGGGTTTACCATGTCTGTCCTGAAAGGCTCCCTGGGTTTTACGGAACCACATCTTTCCACCCTTTTGAGCCTTAGGATATGGCCTTGAAGTGAAGAAGTGGAAAAACGGACTCCAGTGGCAGAGGGAGTCTTTCCTTCCTGCTCACACGTGGTCAGTATTTCATTTACTTTGGGCCCAAACAAGGATGAGCCATCAAAAGGGGTGTTGGTAAAGGATGACGTGAAAGGTTTCACAGATGAACACAAGCGCATCCAGGAATGTCTCCTAAGGGCAATTCCTGTACCTGCTGATCTGCCTGCTCCATCGGCTGCATACGAAATGAGCCTCATGGAAGAGTTGACTATAGAGTTTAGGGTTGAGAGCTGAGAAGTTACTTTATTGGGGACTCCCGCAGCTACATTACCCTGGAGAGTATCTCCAAGCTCCTTTAGGAGATCTCTCTGTAGCCTTGTAAAGTGAGTTAGGTAATTCAGGAACCATAGAGTAAAGGTTGCTGATGAGAACATGCGCTCCCCATAACTGTCCATCGCACGTGACTCTTTATTCGGTGGATGGACAGATGTAGAGGTCTCAGACATCTCATTTTTAGTGGCCGCCGCCACCACCATAGCATCTACTGGCACCCCCTTGGTCAAGAAAGATTTATTCACCGGTGGAGTGATAAATTTGTTAGGCCTCCTAGGGACAGGTTCCACAGTATCCAGAGACTCATACGCCTTCTGACAAACCACGTTCAAGAGTTTATCGAAAGGCAGAGACACCCAAGGGGTGGAAGGTCAAGAACCAAAAGCCTTCATGTGTACAGAATCCTCATCAGAAGGGTTAGTGGCCTTCCAGCCGCCTCTCTACTTAAGGACTTCTAGGATGTCTGTGGATCAGACATCTTTTGAAGGCAACCGTGGGGACCCCTCTGAATCATCAAGGTCTGTGTCTGATGTCACTGACTCCTGAGGGCAGTCTAGATGTTTCCTTTTTCATGGTGCCTCCACAGATGGGGCTTCTGGAGAGGTTTCCGAAGAGAAAGTTTCGTCCTGTGGGGTGTCATGAGGCTCTGGATCTCTATCTGTGGGCCACGTGGTACAGAAGATTAACCCAAAACCCTAGGGGGAGGAATGATAGGATCTGAAACACTGAATGTCAGTGGGGGCAATGTACTCCTCATGACTGCGAAGGCACCCCCCCATGACGCAAGGAGAGCTCCATCTCTGAAGAACCAGAAGCTCCCCCCAAGCCACGAGAGATGGCGTCGAGGCCAAGGTAGGAGCCGAACTCATCCGAGCCGATGCTCTGAGAGGTAAAGCTGGAACTGATAAATGCTCAGTCAGGCTGTCTCCCCAGAGTAGACCGGAGAGTGCCGGCCCCTAGACCCCCCCCCGGTCTGTGCTGAGGTAGTCTGAGCAGTAGGAACCAAAGAAGCCAAAGAAGGTCTTGGCATCGTAGGGTCCACAACTAGCAGCTCCACACATTCTGGCTCTGAAACCACGGTAGGGGTCGGAGAAGGAACCGAAGTAAGGAATACAGATCTGGTCGGATCCAAAGCCAACTGGGTTGGTGCCGACAAAATTTTTGCAGTAGCCGGTGTCCTCAAAAGCTTCTGCACCAAACGATCCATGTCCAAATCCGAAAGACTTCTGGAAGAACTATATGATGGTGTTGGTGATGCCACAGACTGTAAAATTGGGGATTGGAGAGTAGGAGACACAGGATCTAGAACTGGTGATCGGCTCCTAGCTCGAACTACCATCAGCCCTGACACAGATGGAGCCGAGGTAGAGTCAGAGTCACTATGGTCGGTTCCAAGAATTTTTGAATCTTTTTTGAAGGCTCCAAACCATCTGAAGAAGCTGAAGATGGTCTCTTAGAGCGTTTCTCAGACTTGAATGAAGAAGGTGAAGAAGTGTTTTTTAATGGAGTTTGACCCTTCTCTAAATCCTCTGCAAAGGAAGACTTTAACAAATCCCTTAATATCAATTTATTCTTTCGCTCTTGAAGCACCCTTGAGCTGAAAGAATGGCAAATGGAACAACTTTCCTGCAAATGCAGGTCTCCTAAACAGTATACACATTCGGAGTGCCCGTCAGTGATAGATATCTTCTACAAGCACATTGGACATTTTTTAAATCCTGAGACCCTGCTTTCCTTGTTATCCTTATTTTGTTTACTCCTGAACACAAAATATCAGAAACACAACATAGTATGAGAGCCTTCTCTGTTTAAAGGTCTTTATATGTATCATCCCTCATTATTGTTGTCAAACACACAGTAGAACATCAAAAAACCTGGCTACTGAGGAGAAGAATAAGTGAAAAAGCACACACACACACACACACACACACACACACACACACACACACACACACACACACACACACACACACACACACACACACACACACACACACACACACACTTTAAGGCTTGAAACATGACAATTTTTTTTAAACCGTTCTAACTCAAACTATATTCTAATTCTAAGGTAGCACAGTGATGCCACAACGAGATAAAGGGATAGGGTTTTAAAGGCCCAACTAGAAAAAAATCAACAAAAAGCTTCAAACACAAAGGATAAACGTGTAGAAATATGCGATTAATTAATAACAACCTTATTAGACTATAATTATTAACTTTCAGCAACTTTTATCAAAAAGAATAATAAAGAAAGTTTGAACTTAGCCAGAGCTAGCTCTCAATGACTCAAATTGCTTCAGCGGCAAACATGATCTGAGGAATGCCCTATGGCATCATGGGATAGGGATAGAGCCACAAGCTAGCTGTAGACCTCGGGCTTTAGAAAATGGCTGAGTTGGTACCAAGGATCAGTTCCGAACCCATCAGTCAAGAATAAGGGTGAGATAGGACAACTGCACATAAAATGTTGTTCCTATATATAAGCTTGTATAGTAGACTTGCAGAAGAGTAGTTGTTTGGGGGTACAGATAACCTTCCAGCATATGACAAAGTGACACAACAGTGTTCCATTCTTGGGGGGCAGATAATGAAATGCAGATGTTAGCTGTGGTTTGAAGAGTATTCACTTTTTTTAAGTGGTGATATAAAGTACACACATATATATATATATATATATATATATATATATATATATATTTTTTTTTTATCAAAGCATGTTTACTAAATAGTAGGGAATTTGGCAAGTTTGTGTGGGGTCCTGAAAGCATAGATTTGTTGGTTTTAGTGTTTAGAATAAGGTCATGAACAATGAGCTAATTATTGAACATCATTAAGTGATTTCTAATTGAGTATTTGATTGAAGATGGAGAAGAGCTAGGTCTATAGATGATTATGTCATCTGCATTTAAGATTTTTGGGAGAGAGTAGGTGTCACTAGAAAGACTGTTAATTAACAGGAAGAGTAAAATGAGTGAGAGAATAGCTCCTTGCGTACTGTTTTTGTTATGGAGCTGCTGAAGAGATGGTGGAACCATCAAGCTTAGGTGCTGATGCTGGAGGTGAAAGAGTGTTTAATGAGTGAGTGATCAACTTGAGTTTAAAACTATAGATTTTTCAGGTCCTTTCTGGACACTGAAACCATTGGATTGGTTGCCATTGACACCATCATTGCCTGGCAGTGAAATCCTCACAAGGTCGAGCTTCTTCCCTATCCATTATCCCTACCTCTGCAGGCATTCTGCAGATCTTGCTGTTGTCATTAAAGCCACGACAACATCTCAAAACAGCTCAGTATAACTTATAGGTTTAATGGTGTGGTATGACTTATGTATTACGGATGTGTAATCCTTGCAGGCAGTGGTCTAATGTGAGAGGTTTGTCTCCATGTTTCTTAAATTTTAACATGTCTCACAGGTTGTGCTATCAGTTGGTAGAGGCATTGCCTTAAAACTTCTAATGTGATCAGACTGGCCACAGATAAGGAGAGGAGACTGTTGAGCTGTGTTGCCAGAAGATGGAGAAGTAGGGCTCGTCATAGTACTCGGAGGTTGAAGAGAGAGACTGGTGTAGAAAACCCATAGCATTTAAGGGTGTAGTTCTGTAGTTCTCTGAACTTAGGTTAGATGTTGCCTAACCTAGCGGTACTCGGTGAAAAGACAGAACTATGTTTGTCTACACTGATAAATAGTAATGACTCACCTATTAGTTACTACCTGATTACTAATAGTGGTGGTCTCACCACAGCTACACTTGGCTAGTAATCAGTGTTGTCTTGCTTGTTTCTCTCACAAGAAACAAAACAGTAGCAGTAATCTGAAACTGATTCCCGAGAATCATTTGAGAAGCTCTTTGCTGATCTTTCCGTTGTATTGTTTTCTGTGGGCCCTCTCTTGGCATATGGCTGGAATAGTATGTAAAGCTGCTTAGTATAAGAGAGGTATTCTGCACAGTGTCCAAAATCAGACCAGTCAGTGAAGTCCCATATACACTGCCCAGTACGAGACAGTCAAGAATCAGTGTCTCCTCTCGTCAGGAGGGAAACAGAAGCATTAATCACAAGTTGGCCATGTGTGTGTGTGTGTGTGTGTGTGTGTGTGTGTGTGTGTGTGTGTGTGTGTGTGTGTGAGTATGTGTGTGTTTGTGTGTGTATGTTTGTGTATACACCTGTGTTTTTGTAGTTGTGTTTTTTTATTTATGTATCCATTAATTTGATCAGAATCAGACTTCTGAGATGTACACTCTCTGTGAATAGGCTTTAATTGGTGGAAACATGTATGTGCATATAAAGTTATTTATGTTACCATTCATGTGATCAGAAGCAGACTTGTGAAGTGTATACTGTCAATAAGTTGGCTAAAAGTGGCTTTAATTGGAGAGCACATATGCATGCTTGCCCTATGTATATATGGTGTGTGTCTGTGTGTAGGGAGTCACAGTGGGTTGCTCTGTAGTCATCTGATAACACATTATACAGTGGGTGTTATTTTTTCACTTATTTGATACCCATACATCTGAGGAATACAGCATTTGTTTTCCAGTGGAAGCCACTCTTAACTTCCCAAATGGAGGTTTGTTTCTCAACACCCCACACTAATTGTACAGACTCTGAGATTGAACTACAGCAGAAAAATGTATATTCCCATTTCCTAATGTATTGCTGTTTCACACCAGTAACGTCAAGACGTTCAATGAATAAGATGTAATTATCTTAACAGCCTGCAACAGACGATGCCTTCACCAAATACAATGACCCCAATAAATATACACGCACACATGTACATGGTAACATGGTACGTTGTCAGAGGTCACTCTCATCGAGTGAATGTTATTCAAATCTAAGTTATCAAATAACAGGCATATTGAATAGAGAGAGAGTAACAGTGTTACTTTTTATTTATATTATTAGTATTTTAGTGTGCACATCCCATCTCTAATACATTTTATGCATGTGTTCTCTCTATATATTTTAAAATGTGTGTGCATCTGTTTATGTATTAAGCTGTGTGTGTGTCTATATGCCTGTCTGTATATATATATATATATATATATATATATGTGTGTGTGTGTGTGTGTAGATATTATGCATGTATATATGTGTGTACATATATATATATATATTTGTGTGTGTATGTATTTGTATAGATATTTATATATAGTAAGATTGAATTTGAACAACGCTAATGTTTGTCAACATCTGTTCAGTCAACAGAAGGTCAACATATGTTTGAAATAGCACAACTTTTGGGGTTAAGGAAATTGCCCTTTCCCTGATATTGTCCGATCTCATAGTTAGTATATATAATTAGCAGAGAGTGTGATACTCACAACTCTGTCTGCAAAAAAATATATATTATTCCTTTATGTTGTATGGCTTTGTTTTTACATGCCTCAAAGGTGTTGCTCACCACATGCATAGTAGCATGCCAACTTTTGCAGTGGCAACTTTTTCTGGTAAGCATTGTGGCCATCGATGTTTGGATTATTCTACATTTGTCAGTAAACCCATATTTATTTATTTTTATTTATTCATCCATGTAAACAATATCACAAACTGAGTTGTGTGTTGTATAGACATTATTTCACAACCAGGCTCTTATGAAGACAGACCCAAAAGGCCTTTCAGCCCCATGTATGTAGTAATTTCTGGTCAACACAGTGGCAGGAATACCCAGAGTATGTTAATGCATTTGTTATACAGTATGCACTCTTTTGTTTTTTTGTAGAGGTTTTTTTCTTAGTCATTGATCCTGTTTCATACACCCTTTTAAAGCCAAAATATACATACTGATGTATGCACACATATACTGATAAATGGACACAGGTGTGTGTGTGTGTGTGTGTGTGTGTGTGTGTGTGTGTGTGTGTGTGTGTGTGTGTGTCATATATATATATATATATATATATGTGTGTGTGTGTGTGTGTGTGTGTGTGTGTGTGTGTGTCATATATATATATATATATATATATATATATATATATATATGTGTGTGTGTGTGTGTGTGTGTATTTGTATTCTATATCTCTATCTATCTATCCATCTCTCTATCTATCTATCTGTCTATCTGTCTGTCTATATATTTATTTTATTTTACATTTTTATTTTTATTTTACATTTGTTAACCAGGGGTGTCTGACTGAGCAGAAGAAAACCTTTTTCAGCAGAGGCCCGGGGAGATACGCTCCACAAAGAAAAATTACAGATACATTTAGTTATTTAGACATGATCAGTATACACACAAATTACAAAAGACATGTTTTACAGTGGTATGCGGCACATCAACAGTTACAGTGGAGAGAACAAACAAAAAAATATTAATTTAAAAATAAAGGTAATTAATAGATTTGTGGTGTACAGCTGAAATTTGGAACGTAGGTAGAATACATACATAGTACACAGGTACAGTACATACATTGTAGATTAGCCAGTGTTTGTAAGTTTGAAAACTATTATCAAGTACTCAAGATTTAGTATGTATACTTTATCCGCTTTCACTAGCCTGAGGAGCAATCATGGCACTGCCAACTTTGCTTGAGATGTTGCCTGATGAGGTCTTTAAAGGAGGCTTTGGATGATGTGTTTTGAATGCTAGTGGGGCCAGAATTCCATTTTTTAGCCACTGAACTACTATGTAGCACATCTCCTAAGCTATTGTAGCTGTTCTTGACTTCTAGTAGTAGTTTGCTTGATGATATAAGAGGCCTTTTGGCTGAGTGATGTTGTACTAGGTTTTTGAGGGCAGGACACTTATTGGGGAGGTAATAGATAGAATGACAGAGGCAGAGCTGATTGTATGTTAGGAGGTTGGGCAGTTCAAGCCAGTGGAGCTGTCTCAAAGCAGTACAGTTATGAGTTCTATATGAGCAGTTTGCAGCAAAGCGGGCATTTCTGTATTCTGTTATAGCAGGCTTCCATTTTGCTTAGTTCAGTTTTGTTGAGATTTGTCAGAATGGGAGATGCATAGAGTAGGGTGGATAGAAGTTGGGAGTGAGCAATGGCTAATCGTGTGTTGTTGGTAAGAAATGGTTTGATACGGTAGAGTGATCCCAGTTTGGCATGTACTTTTTTAATAGTTAAGTTGAGATGACTATCAAATTTTAGGTGGGAGTCTATGGTTATTCCCAATAGCTTAGCCTGTGCCACCGGAGCGATTGGAGTAGCATTTGTTGAGTAGATAGTGAATTGACTGTTATCAGTGTTTTTGTTAGAACTGGTTATAATCTTAAGCTGAGTTTTCTTTGGATTGAGGATAAGTTGGGCTTTGGTAAGGTAGTTTTCAACATCAGAGAATGCTAGTTGAGTTGTTGTTTTTTTTTTGCAGCACAGATTAAGGTAGTGTCATCTGCATACTGAATGATAGATGCATGCTGTGTGGAGGTATGGAGGTCATTTGTGAAGACTGTGAATAGTAGTGGTCCTAAGATAGAACCCTGTGGGACTCCTATTGTTATGAGCAACTGAGGAGAGAGAGAATTTTCCCATTTCACAGCTTGGTACCTGTCAGTTAAGTAGCTTTGGAACCAGGTAAGAGTGGAATTTGATAGGTGATATTGGTTTAGTTTGTTTAGCAGGATTTGGTGTGAGACTATGTCAAATGCTTTGGGCATATACAAAAAAAGAGTTGACACCTGTAGGCCTTCATTTTTGAGATGGTTTACTGTGTCTGTGAAGCAGAGGAGGGCTGTAGTGGTACTATGGGCAGGTCTGAAACCATGCTGAATAGGTGACAGGATGTTGCTGTCTAGGAGATAGTTTAGCATCTGGGTATGGATGCATTTTTCTAGGATTTTGGCCAGGGGGGAGAGTAAAGCAATGGGTCTGTAGTTATTAAGTTCAGTGGAGGTCCCGCCTTTATGTATGGTTGTAACATAGGATATTTTCCAGAGTTTGGGCACATAGTTTTCAACAATTGATCTGTTTATGAGAGTGGAGACTGGGATAGCAATAGCATCTGCTGTGAGTTTCAAGAAATAGCTGGGGATTAGATCTGCTGCTGTTGATGAGGTTTTTAGTTTGGAGAGCATGCTTTAGAGTGAAGTGGTGGAAACTGTTTTGAGAGTAAAGCTTGTGTTATTGTTATTTGTGTTGGGGGGATAGTGAGGAAGGAACTGTCCTGTGATACTAAGGATAGAATTGAGTTCACAAAGTGGGAGATGAATTGTGTTTCGATGGGAACTTTAGTGTCAGGGGTGGTTGGTTTGGGGGAAGCCTTTTGGGTGGATTTTAGTAGCTGGTTTACATTTTTTCCAAAATTTTTGGGGGTTGTGTTGGTATATAGTTTGTAATGTGTAGTAGGATTTTTTGTCCAGCCTAATGCATTTTCTGCATGGTTGCGCAGTTCTTGGTACTTCGTTAGGCTTTGTGTTTCTTTGTTTTTTTTATAGTAAAGCCAGGCAGTGTCTCTGGACTTGAGGATTTGTTTGGTTCTTTACTGAGCCAGGGGTTTGTAGATGTTTAACCTTGATTTTGCACAATGGAACGACAGTGTCTAGGTGTTGTAGAAATGTTTTGTTGATATATTCTACAGCCTGGTCAAGTGGGAGGGTTTTTAGGGGGGGGGGGTCCAGTCACAGTTACAGAGTAAAGTGTTGAGGACCTCAAGAGAGAATGTTTTGTGTTTCTAGTGGATAGTGGTTTTGCATATGCTTGTTTTACTATGTATAAAGTATATTATATTGTGGTCACTTAAGGTGTCTGGGAGACTGTGTGAGGGTACAAGGTGGGGCTGTTAGTTAGGACCCAGTCAAGGATGGATTCCCTTTTAGTTTTTTTATCACATCTAGTTGGAATTTGGACTAGCTGCTGGTAGCCATGGAGATTTATTAGATTACTTGGTGGTTCTGATATACAGGTGAACCAATCTAGGTTGAAGTCCCCCAGAATAAGGGTTTCTTGTGAGTATGTGGAAGAACACCATGATAAGAAGTCTTCAAGGCTAGCAGGTGTATTACCAGGTGGAATATAGATCACAATTGTGGTGATGACCTTTTGAGGGTGAAATTGAAGTTGTGAGATAAGTATGTCCCAATTATTGGAGGAGGGGTAGGAGTTTGGTAATTGACGGACAGTTAAGTTGGACTTGTACAGTAAGGCAGTTCCACCCCCTTTACAAAGTGGTCTGTCTTGTCTAATGATATTGTAGCCAGTAGGGAGAACGTCTGAGTTAGCTATGTTTTTATTTAGCCAGGTTTCTGTTAAAGCAACTATGTCTGGGGAGTAGTGTACTATTGTGGCCTGGAGTTCAGGTATTTTATTTTTGATACTTCTAATATTAATATTTATCATTAAAAGATGGTTGGATGTCCATCGTGTTACACTGCTGCAGTCACTGCAGTCATCACACTTGGGTTATCTGCCGTCAGGCGATCCCACAGTTGGCCCGAGTTCCAAAGTCTTGGTCCGGCGTCAGTTGCGGTCCCTTCTTCCCTGACGTCAGTGTGACATGGGTCTAAAAGAGGCAGCCGACGCCATTTTCTTCAGTTTTTCTTGCCCCAGATGTCAGGTGCCCCCAAATAGGAAGGCAATACATAATCCTAAATAAACATACATAAGTAGAAAACAATAGCTACAGCTATAAGCAAATACACCATACAGAAATACATCATATAGATTGTATAGAAAGGGAGGTGTAGATAATACCCAGCTAAGAAGAGGGGATGGTGGGAGGGTAACCTGGACTGCAGCTGTGTATACACTCGAGCATCTACATTTATGGTAGGTACAAAACTGTAGTATGTTCCTGCTGCAGTCATCACACTTGGGTTGAATCCCAAAGCTAAGGCTGGTCGGCTGGTACTAAACAGGGTTTGGAGTAGCTAGGAGGCCCTGCAGAACTGCAGTGGCAAAACCAGCTCTGGTTTTTGAGTATAGAGGTAAGTGGTAGTGCTTGGTGAAGGTGTGCACTGAATCCAAGTTGCAGCCTCCAGAATATCCTTGGTTGGTACCCCTGTGAGGAAGGCTGCTGATGTGGCTGTAGCCCTGGTGGAATGGGGTCTAATGTTACCAGGTACAGGTTTCCCATGGTGTGTGTAGCAGAAGCGGATACAATGTCCTATCCATTTTGAAATGGTCTGTTTTGAAATAGCCTTTCCTTGTGATCCTGCAGCATAGTATACAAACAGCTGGTCAGTTTTTCTGAAAGCCTTTGTTTTATCCAAGTAGAAATGTAATTGCCTGTGAATGTCCAAAGAGTGTAGGAGCCTTTCCCCTTTATTATGGGGGTTTGGATAAAAGGTGGGTAAATGAATGGTTTGGTTTAGAGCCACACTGGATACCACCTTTGGCATAAAGGTAGGGTTAGTTCGTAAAGAGACTCTGTCTTGATGAAAAATGATGAAAGGTTCCGCTGCCATTAGGGCCTGTAGCTCTGAAACTCTCCGTGCTGACGCTATTGCTAACAGCAGGGCAGTTTTCTATGATAAAAATTGTAATTCAGCTGAAAAAGCTGGTTCGAAGGGTGGTAGAGTAAGTTTTTCCAAAACGAAATTGAGGTCCCAAGCTGGTGTTGGTGCTCTCCTGGGGGGTCTTATGTTCTTAGCCCCTCTGAGGTACTGTCTTAGTAATGGATGTGAAAATATAGGAGGATCCGTGTTGTAATGAGCTGAAATAGCTGAAGCGTGGATCTTAATAGATGAAAAGGAAAGGCCTTTGTCCAGCATCTCAGTTAAATATTGTAATATCTGAGGAATATTTGGGACAAGAGGATTTAGGCCTTTAGCCTGGTTCCAGGCACAGAATCTTTTCCATTTGTCTGAGTATGTTTTCCTGGTGCTGGGTCTCCTGGCCTCCAAAATGACATCCATAACAGCTTTAGAAAGGAGTGTTGACTGGATGTAAGTAATCCGCCATGCAACCAGATTTAAAGTCTTGAGCTGGCTGTGTAGAATCTGATTGTTTTGCTGAGTCAGCAGGTGAGGTATTTGAGGTAAAATCCATGGTGGGCCTTGAGCCATGTTCCTTAATATTGGATACCAGTGTTGGCGTGGCCAGTCTGGAGCAATGAGTATCATTTGTGGCCTCTCTAGTCTGGCTTTCAGGAGCACCTTTGCCAGAAGAGGCAGAGGAGGGAAGGCATACACGTTTAATGTTTTCCAACTGAATGAAAGGGCGTCCACTTTCCAAGCTAGTGTGTGGTATGTCCTTGTGCAAAATTTCTGTAGTTGGTAGTTTTGGGGGGAGGCAAAAAGATCTATGTGTGGGCTCCCCCATTTTTGAGTTATCATTGTGAATACTTGTGGATTTAGTTTCCACTCGTGAGGGTCCATGATATTTCTGCTTAGATCATCTGCCAATGTATTTTTCTTTCCTGGCAGGAATTGTGCTTGTAGTTGAACTTGGTAGGTCAGTGCTGTATTCCACAAGGTCACTGCTTGCCTGCATAGGGGGTAGGAATGTGTGCCCCCTTGTTTGTTTATGTACCACATCACTGTGGTGTTGTCCGTCTTTATTAGAAGTTGTCCTGGTAGTAGGATGTCCTTGAAAGCTGTTAGGGCATTTTGTACAGCTAGCATCTCTTTTTGATTGATGTGAAGATGCATTTGATCTGCAGTCCATTTGCCCTGAATACACTGTCCTGCCATGTGTGCTCCCCAGGCGTAATCCGATGCATCTGTTGTTATTGTCTGCCTGGCTGTGGGCAAGGTGAAAGGCTGACCCTTGTTGAGGTGACATGCCTGAGCCCACCATAGAAACTCCTGTTGAAGGCAGGGAATGAGTGGTATTATTGCTTCCAAGCTGTGGCTGTGCTGAGTCCATACGCTTTTCAGGTACCACTGTAATTTCCTCATATGTTTGGCATATGGAATTAGTAGTATGCAAGATGCCATGAACCCCAAGGCCTGCAGAATTTTTCTTGCAGGGAGTTGGGTTTTTGTTGCCATCATTTTGAAATATTGAGTCAGTTGTCCTTGCTTGTCTGGCATAAGATAAGTCATCTGGGCCGTTGTATTTAAGCTGGCACCCAGGAATATTATCTCTTGTGAGGGCACTAGTTTTGACTTCTTTTCGTTTACTGTGTACCCTAGGCAACTTAGTAGGTTTTTTACAAATGCCAGATGTTTTAAAAGAATGTTCTTGCTTTCTGCTTGAATAAGGCAGTCGTCCAAGTATGGATATATCTGAATTCCTCTTTGTCTGCAGTACGCAAATACTGGTGCCAGGCATTTTGTGAAGACCTTGGGCGCAGTAGATAAGCCAAAGGGCAGTGCAGAGAATTGGTAATGAGTTGAATCTGCCATAAATCTGAGGTATCTTCTGCAATTTTGTCTGATAAGGACATGCAGGTATGCCTCCTTGAGGTCCAATGTTACTAGCCAAGCCTTCTTGCCCAGCATGGGAAGAAGTAGCTGTAGTGTCAACATTTTGAATTTGGGAACTTCCAGGTAAGTGTTTAGAAGTGAAAGGTCTGGAATGGGTCTCCAGGCTTTGTCCTTTCGGGGGACCAGAAAGAGTCTTGAGTAAAATCCTTGCCCTTGCTCCTGTATAGGAACCTTTTGAATGGCTCTCATGTCCATGAGTGCTGTAATTTGTCTTTGAGCCTCCGCCCATTGATTTGGAGGCAGATTTGGCATTCCTTTTATCCTTGGTAAAGTGTGAAAGTGGAACCTGTATCCTTGTGATACAATACTTAGAACCCATTTGTCTTTTGTGATGCCAACTGCCTGCAAAAAGTGCAAGTTTTCCTCCCACGGGAGCTGCCAAGAGGGATTTGCTTGGCAGTATGAGGGGTAAGTCATTGTGATTGTTTTCTGAAAGTTTGAGGCCTGTCTTCTCCTCCTTTCTGGGTTGTGGCACCCCATTGCCGAGGCTTGTAAGAGCCTTGTGGCTGACGTCTGTCCCTTGGGCGTCTGTATTTGTCCCTCTGAGGTCTGTCAGAAGTTGGAAAGGACCAATTTTTGGTTGGCCAGTTTCTGCTAAAACGAGGGGGTTGTACATGTAAAAAATCCTTGACCGTCTGCATAGATTTTGCCTTAACCTCCATTTTCTTTAAAACCTCTTCTGCTTTTACACCAAATAAAACATCTTGCTGTAAAGGTGCATCCAATAACTTTGCTTTGACATGATCAGGTAAACTTTGTTCTTTTAACCAAGCATGCCTACGAATGACAGACCCTGTTACTACTGCTCTACAAGAAGCTTCCAAAGAATCAAATCCACATTGCAAAGTATGTTTTCCCATTTGTTCTGCTGCATGCAATAAATCCTGCATTTCCTTGTAGTCAGGCTGCTCTGAATGTGTGAGCATTTTTTGTTTTAATTGAGACATCAAATATTGCTGATATTTCAGCATGTGAAACTGGCAATTTAAGGCCCTCATGGCTAGAGTAGCTGAGGTGTATACTTTCTTTCCCCATCTGTCTAGTGCTCTAGAATCCCTTTCAGAGGGTACAGGAATTTTAGCAATAGAGGCCTTAATCCCTTTGGGACCCTGGGAAATAGTTTCTGGGTCAGCAACAGGGCTTTTGTATAGGAATTTGTGAGAGTCAGGGACTCTGTAATATCTGTCTGGTTTGGCTGGGGCTGGAGGTAATGAATCTGGATTAAGGCTAGATTCTGAATAAACAGCATCCACAATGTCTAGTACTGGTGACTAGTGATAACTCCATTATTTCCAGTGGAAATAATCCAACTCCACTTTCCCCAAACACTGTTCCATCGAAAGCATGGACTGCTGAAATCCTTTCCCTGTGAAAGGAATCACTTGGCCACCATGGTGAACTTTGCCTTTTCGTTAGTGTAGTACGATCTCAGAGTTGGTATATTTAAGTAAGGGAGCTGTGGGGGCCATAGCCCCCCACTTGGTTGGGTTTGGAGTTGGTTCTTTCAGGTTGTTTTTGTGGTGGCCAAGTGGGTTTCGATGGAACAGTGTTTCACAAAAGTGGAGTTGCTCGATTTGGATTCAAAGAAATGTGCTTTCATGGAAACAAGGTAGATCCATATATATATATGCATACATATAGGTTCATAGGTTCATAGGTTTATACTAGGCTATCTGCCCTAAGGCATTTATAAGCCTAGCCCAAATTATTGTGGCTTACGCCACCCCTTATATGAAAAAATACTGTGCCCATTAGTTTGTTGTGCCTCTGTCCAGCAGTGACACAGAGATGATTCCTGGGGTAAACCTACGATCTCCCATCCACAGGTCTAGATTTCTCTTGAACAGAGTCAGCGAGGTGCTCTGCCTCACATGGACCGGGATTTTATTCCACAGCATAGGGAGTCTCTGAGTGATAAATCTATCCCTCCAGCACGTCCTATTTATATCCGTGCTAAGGTTTAAGTCGCTTGCTCTAGTGGTTTTGGTGGATTTGGATTTTTGAGGTGGAGCATGTCCATTAATTCCGGGTTGGACATGGCCTTGTATGTCAGGCACATGTCACCTCTGAGCAGACGGTATGCGACTGAATAGAGCTGGAGTTTCTTCAATCTGGCAGCATATGACAGATTTTGGAGTCCCTTTATCCTTTTGGTGAGGAACTTTTGGGGTCTCTCCAATTGCTGCAAATGTCGGGTGAGATACATCCCGAATGGGGCATTGTACTCGATCATTGGTCTGATAAGTGAAGAGTACAGGGGAACAATGACCTCACTAGATCTGGATGTGAATCACTTCATGATCAGGTGGGCAATGTAGAAGGTCTTTCTAACCACTTTAGCAATGTGAGTGTCAAAAGAAAGGCCACTGTCAACCTGGGTCCCCAGGTCCCTGATAACCTCTTCTGTGCTTAGCGGATTGCCACCTATATGGTAGCTTGGGGTTACCTTGTTTTTCCCGAAGGGTATGACTATACATTTTTTGGCGTTTAACTTCAGGCCATGGCTCTGGCACCAGCTATCTGTTTCCGTGATATTTCAAGCATGGGCATTAATGCTCTTCTAGCTTGCCAATGTACCAAAACCTTTGTTCCTTTAATAAGTATCCAGACTGTACTTAAAAATATCTAAACTAGTACTTGCTTTAATGTAATTTGGTAGTCAGTTCCATGCATCATCTACTCTGTCAGAGAACCATTTAGTACACTTCTCATTCCTATTGAATCTTCTACATAGGTTGTCTGATGACTCTCTAGTACTTTTTGTTAACCCCAGACATTCCCAGTGGCAGTTGTCACTAAATACCCTATATACCTGAATAAGATCTCATCTTAGATATCTGTAAAAGACACTGTACAAGCTCGGATATTTTAGTCTTCATAATAACTTAAAATTTCACATCCATATACCCTTGGTACATTTCCATTGTACTCTTTTCAGTTTACTCATGCTTGTTTACTTATTTCCATATTGTTATTCCATATTCAAGGTTGGGTCTAATGTAAGTAACCAGTGTCAGATCCAGGAATTTGCAAAGGGGGGGGGGGGGCACAGTCTGGTTAGTTGAATACCGGGATGGAAGCGGGAAAGTCGGATATTGGGTTTAGTGGTTGTGAAAAGATTACCTTAAAAGGGTGTGACATCATGTTAATACTTATAGTCAGAAGATAAGTACAAAAAAATATATTAATGTTGTTAAAATATTTCTGTCCATGATATATGCTAAATAAAACACAGTCTCTATATCAGTGTCATCTTGCTGAGATTTTGTAAAAACAGGGTCCACCTCGTGAAGGTTGACACCAAGACATTGATGAATTCATTTCCAGCAATACTGCACTCCTTTGCTTGTTGAATTTATCCTCTCTCCACTTGGATTCTCTATATAGTCTGAATTATGCAACTTTAAATTAACTCATCTACACTGTCTGAACCAGCCATGTCACGTCTTTGATATGGGTTGTGCCAAGTCTTAAAATAGAGTACTTTTGTAAATTCAAGATCATAAAACCAGCCAGATGTAATGGCATGCAAGAAAAAAGCCCTGGCTACAACCCAGGGAGTTGAAGTTCAGTTAGCAGCTCAGGTGTTTTTGCAACTAATGCATGGAAGGGGTGACTGTTTAGCCAGCTCACCTCTTTGCAGGGGGATACATAGAGTGCA
Source organism: Protopterus annectens (assembly GCF_019279795.1). Taxonomy (NCBI): domain Eukaryota; kingdom Metazoa; phylum Chordata; order Ceratodontiformes; family Protopteridae; genus Protopterus; species Protopterus annectens. The sequence goes on from NC_056748.1 coordinate 1,170,149,487, forward strand.
TGACCATGGTGCACAGCCCCACGTTACATTCCTTGGTGATAAATGTGGCCCACATGGGAGAATTGGCTTCAAAGGGGGCAGCCCTGAGGCATTACATCACCATTTGAAGCAAGTGACATATCCCTGGTAATGCCCATTGCAAGCCAAACAGTGAGCAAGTTGCCAGGCAAGAGCTGTGGCCAGAGGATAAAAAAAAAAAAAATTGCCAGTGCATGGATGATATGCCTGCTCCTGGTCCACTCACACCTCACCTCCAAGGAATGAATGAGCCATAGGGCTTTCAGCAAGGGGAATGAATGCAGTGCATGGATGACATGCCTGCTCCTGGTCCACTCACCTCCAAGGAATGAATTAGCCTTAGGGCTTTCAGCAAGGGGAATGAATGCAGTGCATGGATGACATGCCTGCTCCTGGTCCACTCACACCTCACCTCCAAGGAATGAATGAGCCTTAGGGCTTTCAGCAAGGGGAATGAATGCAGTGCATGGATGACGTACCTGCTCCTGGTCCACTCACCTCCAAGGAATGAATGAGCCTTAGGGCTTTCAGCAAGGGGAATGAATGCATCAGTGCAGTGGCCAGGAGAAAATCAAGATGGTGAGTAAAGGAATGAAGCTAAAGCTGAATGAAAAACAAAAACAGGTGTGATGTTACTTTTCAGCTTTACTGTTCTGTTTCTGCAACTGTAAAACAGTAAACAAATGAGGAAATCTTGAAGAAAAAATAGCTTACTGAAATTATTCATCATATTGGATGTACAACCTAGTGCCAAAATGCAACACATTTTTTTAAGTGCATTTCTCCTCAGAACAATATTAAGTGAGAACATGAAGGTACTTGACCCACATATAAATTCATTAAAACATCTCAGGTTTCCTTCTTTTGTCCTTTGCTTGCATAAATAAAGTTTATAGCCGTTGCAAATGGTTTGTCTACAATACTTTTGCTAATGTATACAGAAGGATTGGTGTCTTGACATCAGCTCAAAGAGGTTGAGCAATAATTGCAGTTAAGTGTTCACTGTCAATAACAAGAATTGTATTCTTTGCCATGGTACCAAGAAGGATGTACAGCTAAGAGGGAGTGCAACTAGAGTATTAAATTAGAAAGCAGTGGGTGTGAGGGATAGGAGGAACACTATAACTTTAAATAAAAGGCAAATGTGCTGCAAGGTGTGAGACACTGGTGCTTTCCACCAATTAATGCAGTGCATAAGCCACCATAGCTTCATATTAGAAAAATCAATTGATGCAGAACACTGACAATAACATATTTAAATTAAAAAGAGGGAGTGTTGCACTGTGCTTATGATATTATATATCGGTAACTTGCATCATGCTTAAGTTAGAACAACTTCAAATTAAAGGTGGTAAATGAAGCATAGTACTTATGACAGTACTGGTTAATATGAAGGGAATTTACACAGTATAGTTTTAGGAGCAGAAATTAATTTTTTATCCTCCTTTTTCTGTTTCTAGACCCCTCCAGTTTTATATTCAGTTTTGTATACTTAATCCTCCTTTCTGTTTCTAGACCCCTCCATTTTTTTATCCAGTTTTGTATACTTAAGTGAGCTTGCTGCCTGTCAACTTTTTCTGCAACATGAGGTGCTTTATACTATGTTGTAGCTCACTTAAGATTGGAATAAGACAGTGCAGACATGGTTGCATTTATTTATATAAGTGGCTAAGACCCAGAAGGGGCAAATGGTTCTTACGTTAGAAGACACAAGGACATTATTGTGATTAAGTAACTTGGTATACATATGGGGTATCAAACTCAAGCCTTTAAAGCACTATTTATCAGCAGCAAGTTACTTTAACCATAAAGCCATAATTATTCATAACACACCCTGCAACCTGACATCTTAAAGAGACACTATAGTGGAATAGTGAAATACTGCAAGTTCATATTAAGTTAAGCAAAACTGTACTGTTTTATTTTATAATTTATTTGTTCAAATATTATGAGTGGACTGGACCCAAGGTCATTTTTCATGACTGGTTATACTGTACAATAACCTAATACACAGTGCTGCCAGTAGCAGACAAGTAGAAGTATAACTAGTAAATAAGTATATAACATTGGTTGCAGCCTTATAAATGTAAACCAGTCCCAATGGTGTAATACAAGTAAAGGCAGAGTCAAGAAACAACTGACATCAGTAACAGCCTTATTCTGTTAAGTGAGCAGTAAGAACAGCTGCACTTCAGCTCATTAAAACAGAATCTGGCAAGGTTAGACTTAGATTTGAGGATAAGTTTCTAATAACAACCGGCAGTGAATTCCAAACTATTCTATTACAAGCTGAGCAGGACGTGGTGTAACATTCTAAATGACTGTAATGGCATTTGTGTTTGCATAGTTAGTGAGCTAGAGATGGAAGGGTTTAATATTTAAGAGTTGAGGGTGGACTTTTATAGGTTAGGGAATAGCAAGCTAGATTCCCCCTAAATGACTGGGAGAAGTTTAGCTCTGGGGAGTGAGACATAGTGGTGGTCATGTTTGAGAGCTTGTACAAGAGATCTACAGATATTTTTATGGGACAACATGCAGTCAGCTGTAGGTGGAGAAGGGTATGTCAGTGAAGAGTGGCAGACACATTTTAGAGTAGATAATAATACCCTCTTGGGTATAATTGCCCAGGCTTCGATGTTATCATATGGATATCTCACATCAAGTTCTGAAATTAAGAGTTGTCCCAGAGAGGTTTAGGATCTGTTGATAAACTGACATATGCCTGATGGATCCTGGCTTCATTTCCCATGTTTCCCTATATGGGATACATTCCCCAGGTATTACAAGTGAGCAGTGAAACACTGACTCCACAAAACTTTGGGAGGCCGACCCAAATCTAGGGTCAACTCTGGGGCTACCTGGCAGAAGCAGCTGGGGATCTAGGAGATGGGGTAGGCACAGTAACATGGAGGACAGCTGGAAGACTAAGTAGAGCTGGGGAGGGGAGGGGGAGGAATTTCAATCCTACAAAAGTCTCATACTACTTGCTATATAATCCCCTAATGCTGATGTATATTAATAATGTCAATTTTGGACTCAGGTGCATATTAATAAGACAGTATAATATTATGTTTATATGCAATTTTATATATTTTACTATCAACCTATGTTAGCATCCAGTATTAGCTATGCAGTGGTCAAATCTAATTTGTATTTACTATATTTATAAGACATGTGACCTTTTATAAACTATGTTGTACACTACACACTCTGAATATAATATAACTACTTTTGTGACTAAAAAGGGTCTCAGGACCAGCATCTTTTACCAGTTTAGCAAATAAAATACAATAAAGCACCAAAAACAGCGTTGTAATAGGCCCATTTTGCCACACCATACGGGTATGATATAGGATTGCTATCTCTATTTAAATATGAATATTTTCTTCTGACATCACATCAGAGCCTTTTCAAGAGACCATTATATTTTTAAAGCAACCAACTTTCTACACTGAATGCAGGTTATGTATAGAAACGTGCAGTATCCCTTTTTCTTGGTTGAACAACACAGAGGCATTCAAATAAAACTGCCTAAATTATGTTGCATTGTAAAATATAACTATTAAAGCTCTTCTACATTAAATAAACACTAGGAATCGAGAATGTAGGAAAGCAAGAAGGAAACAGCAGCAAGAAATCAAACAAAAATGACACAAATGTGCCAGAGGCAGAAACTTACATTGCATTGATAACAGACAACCACGCTGAAATGTTTGCCATTTGCAGTTCATAGGTTCATAGGTTCATACTAGGCTATCTGCCCTAGGGCATTTATAAGCCTAGCCAGAGTGTGTGGCTTTCACCACCCCTTAGGATGAGAATACCATACCCATTAGTTTGCTGTGCCTCTGTCCAGCAGTGACACAGAGATGATTCCCGGGGTAAACCTACGATCCACTCGTCAAGATTTCTCTTGAACAGAGTCAGTGAGGGGCTTTGCCTCACATGGACTGGGACTCTGTTCCATAGTGTAGGGAGTCTCTGGGTGATGAATCTGTCCCTCCAGCACGTCTTATTTATATCCGTGTTGAGGTTTAAGTCTCTTGCTCTCGTGGCTCTGGTGGATTTGGATTTTTTGAGGTGGAGCATGTCCATTAATTCCGGGTTGGACATGGCCTTGTATGTCAGGCACAGATCACCTCTGAGCAGACGGTATGTGACTGAATAGAGCTGGAGTTTCTTCAGTCGGGCAGCGTATGACATATGTTTGAGCCCCTTTATCCTTTTGGTGAGGAACTTTTGGGGTCTTTCCAACTGCTGCAGGTGTCGAGTAAGGTACATTCCGAATGGGGCGTTGTACTCAATCATTGGTCTGATAAGTGAAGAGTACAGGGGTACAATGACCTCTCCTGATCTGGATGTGAATCTCTTCATGATCAGGTGGGCAATGTAGAAGGTCTTCCTAACCACTTTGGCAATGTGAGTGTCAAAAGAGAGGTTACTGTCAACTTGGGTCCCCAGGTCCCTGATAACTTCTTCCGTGTTTAATGGATTACCGCCTATGTGGTAATTAGGGGTTACCTTGTTTTTCCCAAAGGGTATGACTATACATTTTTTGGCATTTAGCTTAAGGCCATGGCTCTGGCACCAGTTATCCATTTCTATGAGACCTCTCTGGAGGATGTCTGTGTCTGACGGAGTGTCAATTATGGTGCCCAGTTTGCAGTCATCTGCAAATTTTGTCAGCCACAATCCCCCTATGTTTGCCTGCACTTCAGAAAAATAAATGCCGAACAAGAGGGGGCCCAGGACTGAGCCCTGTGGGACACCGCTCGTGACCGGCTTAGAGTCTGACATGGCACCAGCAACTCTAATCCTGTGGGTTCTGTCCTTGAGCCAGTTTGCAACCCATCTTGTGACATATGAGTTTACATCTAAGCTGGTGAGCTTTTCTATGATGCCCGAATGGGGTATTGTGTCGAATGCTTTTGCTAGGTCAAGGTAGGCTGTGTGAACTGCCTTACCCTCATCAATGGCCTTAGTGACTGTTTTGAAAAAGTCAACCAAGTTCAAGAGGCAGGATCTGCCCTTGACAAAGCCAAATTGGGTAGGATCCAGTGTCTGTAGGTCCCCAATGTCTTTATTTATGAGTTCCATTATGATCCTCTCCATAGCTTTGCAGACAAGGCTCGTCAAGCTTATGGGGCGGTAATTTCCAGGGTCCGTAGAAGCACCGCCTTTGTGGAGTGGGACCACAGTTGCCGTCGCCATTCTTTGGGTGCGTATCCTGTAGTAAGGCTAAGATTAAACAGCAGCCTTATGTGTGGGTTTAGTTCCTCATTGAGTTCGTGTAGCACACAGCCGGGGACACCGTCCGGTCCCATTGATGCTGTGTTTTTGCTTTAGAGAGAGCAGCTCTCACCTGGGCATCTGAGATGTTTGGGAGGCTAGACTCTGGTGGGATAGATATTTCTCCTTTTGGGGAGGGAGGGAGAAATTAGCACTGAACCTGTCTGCCAGTATGTTGGCAATGTCTGTGGGTTCAGTGATTTTGTATCATTTTGGACTAATTCTGAGCATATCTGGGAGTTTCCACCCAGGTTTCTAACATAGCTAAAGAAGGCCTTATGATTGTCTTTTGTGTCTTTAGCGATTTTTCTCTCAAAGTTGGCCTTGGATGATTTTATGAGTGATCGTAGTTTTTTGCTAGTATTGATCACAGATGCCTTCCCTTTTAGGGATTTTGCTCTGTCATGTAGTAGCTTTCTCCTCTTGTTGTAGAGTTTGTTTATGGCTGGGGTCCACCAGACCGGGCGCCTGCCTTTGGTGGAAAGGGTCTTGATTTTATTAGGGATTGCTTGATCCATACATTCCTGGAGGTACTCGTAGAAGGCATTTGTAAGGGTTTCAGCAGCGTGGGTTGTGGTTTCCACTGACTCGGGGGGCCTTGAAGGATACCACTCCAGTCTTAAGAAGTGTGAAGTTTGCTTTTGAGAAGTTCTTCACTGTGGTCTTTTTTGCTGGGGTTGGGGGCGGGATGTGGATCTCCAATGAGATTAATTTATGGTCTGATCTCACCAATGAGGGATATACTTCCGGTGTGGAGCATTTTGTCCCCATGTTTGTGATGATCAGGTCTAGTATATTTTCTCCTCTTGTGGGAATGGTGACTAGTTGTTCCATAGCATTTGAGTTTATGAACTCCAGGAACCTTTGGGCTAGGGTGTTGGGGCTTGAGTAATGTTCCCAGTCTATGTTTGGGTAGTTGAAGTCACCCAATATGATGATGTTTGGAGAGACATTCATACTCTCCAGTGTCTTCAGGAAGGCTGTGTGGGTTTCCTGAGTTTGAGAGGGTGGTCTGTAGCATGCTACAAACTGTAGGGCAGTTTTATCTATGGTTAATTGCTCCTGGATGGTCTCCGATGCTTCGTGCATTGCCACTAACCTGGAGGTGTGAGTATCCTTTATGAATATGGATACTCCCCCTCCTTTTGTGGTTCGGTCCGGATTTTGGGGCCGAAACGCATGATATGAGGTATAACCTGACAGTGCTGGGGTGCTCTCAGGAGCCTTGAACCAGGTTTCAGTCACAGCACAGACATCGATGATCTCCATACTGAGGAGGGCTTCGAGGGCATGCATCTTGAGGTTTAGACTTCTGGCATTGAGCAGTATTACCCTTAGTTTTTTTCCATTTTTGTTTTCTAGGGCGGTAGGTTTATCATTTGAGCCTTGCCTAAAAAGGCACTATGGGGTGGCAAGAGCCTTTGCCAATATCCGGAAGCCCAGGGTGACAGGTGCAAGCCGTCCCTTGAAGCAGCGTGGCTTGTCAAGCATGTCATCCCAGGCAGACAGACATTGGATCCCCTTAGAATGACACCAGTAATTAAGCCAATTATTAAAGCTGATCATTTTGTCTCTGTATTGTGGCATAATTCTTGGTGAGGGTAGGATACTGCTCAGGGTCAGGGTCATACCAGCCTGGGCTACATAATCTGAGAGCTCCTCTATGTCTCTTTTCATGTAGTCCAGGGAGGTACGTCTCAGGTCTTTCACACCGGCATGGACAATGACTGAGTCATACTTGTACTTGCTGTGGAGTGACCTGAGTGCTTGTGTTATGTGGCGGATTCTAGCGCCCGACAGGCAGCTTACTGTGATCTTTTCCTTGTTCAGTCTGGTGAGTGGGACGTCAGTGTGTCTGACTATGGAGTCACCTATAACAAGTGTGTCTAGCATTGTGTTTGGCCTTAAGGGCTGTGACTGTTTAGCACACTGACTTTGAGAGCTATGTGTTGCATGTCTTATGTTTTGAGGTGGCAGTTGCTTGGGTGTCTGCTTTGGAGGCCTCTGTAGTTTTGGTAGATTTTTGATCAGTGCCTCCGAGCATGTCTTTGTGTGTTTATGTGTTTGTTTTGCAGTTGTGATAGTTCTATGTGAAACTGGGTTTGTGGTGTGCGTGGTTTCCTTCTCCTCCTGTCTGGTCTTGCCAGTCCTGAGTTGAGAGAGCTCAGCCTCCAGTTTGGCTATATAGTTGCATCTCTCACATGTAATTGTGTTTTGTGGGAGAAGGAGTGGGTTGTCTGTGTACATGAGGCAATTGTAACATTGCCTCAAGAAGCCAAGATTCACCAGCTGAACAGGAGAGGACGCTAGCAACTGACCCTTCGACATGCTAGAAAAAGTGAAAAAGTTTTCTGTGTAACTGAGTCAGAAGGGACCTATAGGGAAATGGGTACTCAAGGAGATTCTAGGCTAATGTAGTACTTTGTTTAGTATATAAGTACTTTACCTATATAAAAATGCTTTAGGAGCAAGTGCTGAGCTTTTGAGATAGAGAATAGACTGTTTAGATTGCAAGTAGAGAAGTTCTAAGGGAAAAATTGAAGAGCAGACTTTACGGAGCCAGAAATAGTTTAACCTTGTTTAACCGGCGCTGCCCGATGGTGCTCTATGGGCAACTCCGCGCTAAATCACGCAAAAGCACGCTAAAGCGGGCTTTATAGCAGGGGGTTGAAAATAGCTAGGAATTGACCCAAAATGGCCAATAGACTACAATTTTCTGGCTGGAACTACTGCTCTAGGGACAAATAGGCTGCTCAGTGCTCCCCACTCCCACTGGTGAACAAAGAAGCTTCCCTTTATCCAAATAAGGATACGGAATAGCACAGGAACCAAGCCAAAGCCCAGAGATCAGCAAACTCTGAAGACTGGACTATTCTAGTTCAGTAAGGTGGGAAAACAAGATATTTTTTTGCAGAAAACAGAGGAAAAACAGACAGTAAATGCTATAAATGCTTTTAAACGGCTAGCCCACTTGAGTGTGTTAGCCTACAGGTAAAATTAAGCAACAAATAACTTTTTTAAAGGTGCAAAACAGTTAATCAACACTAAAACAGTTTAAATAGAATGCAGAGCTGTATAAACAGGCGAAAATGCAGTTGCTAAGCAGTAAATAATCAAAAAGCCAGAAAAAAATACTTAAATCGGGAAAAAGTCACTCTTTTGCTCTCTGCTGCTTGTAGAACTCTGCAGGACACCACGAGGAGCGGTGCTGAGTTGAATACAAGTGAAAAAGCGCGCTAAAGCGGGCTTTATTACAGGGGGCTGAAAAGAGCTAGGAATTGACCCAAAATGGCCAATAGACTACATGTTTCTGGCTGGAACCACTCCTCTAGGGACAAATAGGCTGCTCAGTGCTCCCCACTCCCACTGGTGAACAAAGACGCTTCCTTTTATCCAAATAAGGATATGGAATAGCACAGGAACCAAGACAAAGCCCAGAGATCAGCAAACTCTGAAGACTGGACTATTCTAGTTCAGTAAGGCGGGAAAACAAGATTTTTTTTTTTTTTTTTTCTTTTTTGCAGAATACAGAGGAAAAACAGACAGTAAATGCTATAAATGCTTTTAAACGGCTAGTGCACTTGAGTTTGTTAGCCTACAGGTAAAATTAAGCAACAAATAACTTTTTAAAAGTGCAAAACAGTTAATCAACACAAAAACAGTTTAAATAGGATGCAGAGCTGTATAAACAGACGAAAATGCAGTCGCTAAGCAGTAAATAATCAAAAAGCCAGAAAAAAATACTTAAATCAGGAAAAAGTCACTCTTTTGCTCTCTGCTGCTTGTAGAACTCGGCAGGACACCACGAGGAGCTGTGCTGAGTTGAATACAAGCGAAAAAGCGCGCTAAAGTGGGCTTTATAGCAGGGGGTTGAAAAGAGCTAGGAATTGACCCAAAATGGCCAATAGACTACAAGTTTCTGGCTGGTACCACTCCTCTAGGGACAAATAGGCTGCTCAGTGCTCCCCACTCCCACTGGTGAACAAAGAAGCTTCCTTTTATCCAAATAAGGATATGGAATAGCACAGGAACCAAGACAAAGCCAGAGATCAGCCAACTCTGAAGACTGGACTATTCTAGTTCAGTAAGGCGGGAAAAACAAGATTTTTTTGTTATTTTGTTTTTGTCTTTTTTGCAGAAAACAGAGGAAAAACAGACTGTAAATGCTATAAATGCTTTTAAACGGCTAGTGCACTTGAGTTTGTTAGCCTACAGGTAAAATTAAGCAACAAATAACTTTTTAAAAGTGCAAAACAGTTAATCAACACAAAAACAGTTTAAACAGAATGAAGAGCTGTATAAACAGGCGAAAATGCAGTCGCTAAGCAGTAAATAATCAAAAAGCCAGAAAAAAATACTTAAATCAGTTATAGCAAATACAGTTATAACAAATGCTCTGAAATATACTGTATGTTTCCAAAATGTTTGAGAAGGACAGTCAGAACAGAAGAAGGTTCAGGCGAAAGAGAAAAAAAAAGTTTTGTTTTACTTTTTGAAAGGGAAAAAGGAGGAACAGAAGGCCTTATCAAATGTTCTCTCTGTATTAGGCAGAATGAGCTAATGACACTAGACTGGGAGGTGTGTCACAGTAGGGGCGGGCAACTGCAAAGCCACCAAGTATAAGAGCAAGACACCAACAGAGAGGGAGGGTGGGACACAATAGCCTACAGACAGCAAGCACTAGAGAGACAAATGAAAGTTTTTAAACAGATAAGGATTTGTGAAGATACTGAATAGACAAAGTGCTTTATATATATTAAATTTTAAAAACAGTAATCTGTAAAAATAATCAAAAAAATCAAGATACTTATATTTTGTGCTCAGTTGCGGTCAACAACTTCTCCAGTCTGCACTGTGTGGGTAAAGACAGAAACCCTATCAAAGTTAGGGCTTAAAAAACAGAACAGTTTCTTTTCTTTTACAAGAACACAAAAGAACCAGCCCCCACTAGCCAAAAGATAATTACACAGAGGAAATGTTTCAGTTTACACAATAGCCTACAGACAGCAAGCACTAGAGAGACAAATGAAAGTTTTTAAACAGATAAGGATTTGTGAAGATACTGAATAGACAAAGTGCTTTACATGTATTAAATTTTAAAAACAGTAATCTGTAAAAATAATCAAAAAAATCAAGATACTTATATTTTGTGCTCAGTTGCGGTCAACAACTTCTCCAGTCTGCACTGTGTGGGTAAAGACAGAAACCCTATCAAAGTTAGGGCTTAAAAAACAGAACAGCTTCTTTTTTTTTTTACAAGAACACAAAAGAACCAGCCCCCACTAGCCAAAAGATAATTACACAGAGGAAATGTTTCAGTTTACACAATAGCCTACAGACAGCAAGCACTAGAGAGACAAATGAAAGTTTTTAAACAGATGAGGATTTGTGAAGATACTGAATAGACAAAGTGCTTTATATATATTAAATTTTAAAAACAGTAATCTGTAAAAATAATCAAAAAATCAAAATACTTATATTTTGAGCTTAGTTGCGGTCAACAACGTCTCCAGTCTGCAGTTGGCGTTTAGATATTGGTAGATGGTACCACTTAGGGAAGTGTCATGTTTTTAATATTTCACTAAATGCAGTCTCCATGTTACAATCTGAGATCTAGGTTTTGGAATTATTTGGGGACAACTGCCCAGAAGACTAGTGCAGGGTGAGTACGGGGGTGTGAAACATAATGGCTAGTTCTTGGTAATTAAAACGTACATTACTGGTTCCAACTGTGTTAATCCAGGTGAAAACTAATGCAGTAACACTGACAGGAGGTAAACAATTACAGACTCACCTGCAGATTCATTCTACCCGAAGGACATGTATAGGACACTGTGGCGAGAACTTGTTGAACTGCGAGAGTAGTGTTTCTTAGATACAACTGCCCCAAATCAATTATCACTGATTTCAAGATGGGGAGTAGGTTAACTGTATGGTGACTCTTGCTTTTAATCCTAATTTTTGTATCATTTCTAAACATGAAAAAAACTGTTACTGGAAACTGACTTTGTCAAGGATAGATCCTGTCTACTTAATCTCACATACTTCTTCACAAAATGTCATAAATGTCAGGGAAATACTAAGTCCAGCACACTGCATAGCTGTATATTGCCAATGCCTTTAATACAATTTCCTTTAAACTTTAATGCAAACTCCTGTGTTGTCCATTGGCAGCAAATCTGCTGACTGACAGAACCCGGGTAGGGAAAGTTGAAGGATCTTCCTTGGAATGTGAAAGTGTTATATGTTGTGCTCCACAAGGCTCAGTTTTGGACTTCCTACTTTTTGTCATCTATTTCTCTAATATCCAGTTTAATGCTCCAGGCTTGGGGTATCTAAGTGTGTTGATTGTTGCAAAGTGGGCACATTTTCCAATTTACTTTCCAAGGGCTTGACTCTGACATCTCCAGGTGTGGTAACAACAGTCATAATGTAAATGCTAAAAAATATAATCTTGTTTTCTTTTTCAAATGAAATGGTTCCACCTTCTGTTGTATAAACACTACACCCCTCCACACCATACCTCTCAACAGTACATATTTTTGCAGAATGTCCATATTTTATGCCTCATATTTTTGGTCCATTTTTCAAACAATTTTCGTTTTCTGGCAAATCATTAAAGACTGAAGTTCACCTCATAACTTTTTTGATTTTTATGATAAATAGGGACAGATATGATAAATTCAAAGAACATTTATTTTAACTATTTTGTTATTGTGTTTTGTTTCATAACTTTAAATGGGGAAGCTTTGAAAATTGCCTGTTTTACTCAACTCTATATTTAGTTAAAACTCGGTCGAGCAATCATTAAAAATGTGTACAAAAGAATGTTGGTCTTCAGATTTCTATTTTAGCCAGCAACCAGGTTTTGATAAACCTGGGCTCACTCTGCGATAGAAGCAGAGAAGCATGCCTGCTTATTTCCCACTTGTCTTTTAACCCCTGGAATTGCCTGTTATTTAAAATGTGTGGGCTTGTGATCCAATAAGTGTAAGACACAGTGCCTGCTTAGGAGCACCGAGTTTAGAGCCAGACCGATGACATCACAGGCAGCGAGCGCAGCTCTCGTGCCATGTTGGGGTGGAGTTAGCTCAGTGAGCTGGAGGGTTGCTCATCGGATGAAGGATAGGAGTTTAAATGCAATGTGTTTTACACAGCTGGCTTTCTAACATTTTAGCACAATAAAACAAAAAACAAGGAGGAGCTACTTGGTGCTACTGTACCGGCAGAAGGTAAAAGCGCTGGGACCGTGGTGGTTGGCTTTAATGGTTTTTATCGTTTGACAGCTCAGTCAAATCCAAGAGCGGAAGATTCCCAGAGGCAGACATCACTTAGATCCATGGAAGTATTTTTGCTACAAAACAGTTTTACATTGAATCATTCATTGGTGATGGGAGTTGAAGCCTTCATATGTGTACCAGTTCCAACACATGGGATTTTGCCCTCTCTCCATTGGGCAGCTTTCTGTCATCACACTTTACCCCTATATAATTATTTTTCCATACTTAATGTGCCTTCTGTAGGAAACTGTAGTAATGCCTGTTGTCAGTCACAGAATAAAACACCTTTTTTACCCGAACTTGTTTTGTACACAATGATAATAATAAAAAAAATATATTACTGCATTTTAAACCAGAACAATTTGTCAAAGACTCTGCATAATTTATACAGTTGTAGTTAGCATGGCAAACACGGCACTCTCGTAAATGTACCACTTGGCACCTTGAAAATTAGACTTCAGTAAAATAAAAAAATGAAATTACCTCGATGTGGATCACTGGCTCACACTCGACAACACTTTCAAAGTAGTTTGTTCAACTGTTATTTTTATTTTAAAATTAGATTGTCTTCTGTTTGGCAGACAGTTACTAAACCTTTACCCGAACACTATCACGGCTCTCTCCAACCCGCCTAAATTACAACGGAGATGCAGTTGCAGGAGGATTGTTATAAAAAAAAAAATCATCTGACTGCAACCTCCAATCGCATCTCCGTATAGGCACGTTTGGTGACAGGATTAAAGAGGCAACTTATTTTAAAAAAAAAAAAAAAAGTTTAAAAAGGGGCTGGCGCCCGACCCTGCGCCCATGCCTAAATCCGCCACTGCTAACAAACAATGATTTCATTATTTTTGATTTCTCAGAGTTTATAAATCTTTTTTTATACAACCTATAATTCTATAACTATTATTAACCAATTGGGTGATATGATTAGAAAAACTCATAGCTGAATCTACCCAAGTCCTTAAATGAGTCTACAGTTTCAATCCATGTGTGCTGTATTAAATATTCACTTTCAGTTTATGCCTACCAAATCTCATATGCTTAGTTTTTGATGTATTTATCAGCATTTTATTCTACTGTGCCCAAATGGTCCTTTTAGTCAAGTTATTTTACAGACATGTAACATGTAATCTGTAACACATGTAATCAGTTTACCCAATTTCAGGTCATCTGCATATAGACTGTAGAACACCTCAGATGAAAAAGTTAGGTCTGAAAGATGCAATCTAAACAAGTGAGGGCCAAGTCAGGTGTCAGGATCCACCATATAATGCATGCACTCAGATGCCTCAACGACAGGTACAAATATGACTCTGTCATTGTACACGTGGGTGTGAATGACCTGAGACATACCTCCCTGGACTACATGAAAAGAGACATGGAGGAGTTCTCGGATTATGTAGCTCAGGCAGGTATGACCCTAGCCCTGAGCAGCATCCTACCATCACCCAGAATGATACCACAGTACAAGCAGAAAATGATTGATTTCAACAATTGGCTATGTTTCTGGTGTCATTCTAAGGGGGTCCACTATCTGTCTGCCTGGGATGACATGACTGACAGACCTTGATGCTTTGCCAGACATGGCCTGCATCTATCACCCCTAGGCTTCCGGATACTGGCCAAGGCTCTTGCCACCCCTATAGTGCCTTTTTTAGGTGTGTTCCAAAGACCAGATTACCACTGTAACAGCTACAAACAAATGCAATCTGAGGGTCATGCTGCTCAACGCTAGAAGTCTAAATCTCAAAATGCACTTGCTTGAAGCACTCCTTAAAATGGAGAACATTGACATTTGTGCTGTAACAGAGATCTGGTTCAAGGCAGCAGAAAGCACCCCTGCACTACCAAGCTATAACTCATTCCACACCTTTCGGCCCCAGAACTTGGACCGAAGCTCCAAAGGCAGCGGTGTTTCCATATTCATAAAGGATGCACACACCTCCAGACTGGTAGCCCAGCATAATGCATCAGAAATACTTCACGTGCAGCTAACATTGAGTAAGACAGCGATTCAGGTCGTAGCCTATTATAGGTCCCCAACCATGTCCCAAGACTCACACTCCATGTTCCTAAGCACCCTGGAGAATATTCGGATACAACCTAACACACTTATACTGAGTGACTTCAACTACCCCTCCATTAACTGGGAAAACTACTCATGTACCAATACACTTGCCCAACATTTCCTGGAATTCATTAATTCCAGTGCCCTGGACCAGCTCGTTCTTACCCCCAGTAGAGGTAGCAACATCCTTGACCTGGTCATTACTAACATGGGAGTTCCGTTGCTCTACACCAGTAGTCAACTCCTCCCTGGTTAGCTACGACAATAAACTAATCACCTTGGAAATCCCCCCCCCCCCAGCAAAGGTAACCACCATGAAAAACTTCTCCAAAGCTAACTTTAGGCTCCTAAAAACAGAGGTGGCTAACTTCATGGCACCCATGTAAATGGAGAATAGTTGCATGATTGCGGAATCATACACCAATACATTGTACGAACACGTACACAAATGCATGGATCTCGCCATACCCAATAGAACCAAGATGCTCTCTACCAAAAAAAGGAAGCCAGTCTGGTGGTCCCCTGCCATAAACAAACTTTAAAATAAAAAAAAAAAAAAAAAAAACAAGATTTCCACACTGCAAAAGGAGACTCACAAACAAAAAATAACTAAAACAAAAAAATATATAAGTGAGTCAGCCAACGCAGTCCAGGTAAATGAACTACCAAAAAGTACAAAGCAACTGGTTTATTAAAAAAGAGGTTAGTGCTTTTGCGGCGTTACCGCTTCTTCAGACCAGATATAAAACACACATTAAACCACAGATATTTAAAACACAGCATAACCAATCAAATATAATTATCCAAGAATAAACCAATCAGGCAGAGTGACCCTATCCCAATCACCTCCTCCTCAGTAGGCTGGCTTAAAGGAGACACCACTGTTAAGTCCTGGTTGTTCATGTGCTCGCAAGGAGATAATTCATCTCATCTCACACATTTCAAGAGTACTATTGAAGTCACCCCTTCTAATACTGGGTGTAACAACTGTAAAACCCTAAACTTGAAAGAACTGTGTTCTGGAAATAACAAAGCATGGTTACCTAGGGGATTGGATGACACTTTGTTACATATATTCCTTAGATGCTCAAGTATTCTTTCTCTAAGTTGGCGTGTAGTCTTACCCACATAAAAGCCATCGCATGAGCAGCATGTAGCGAGTTACACCAAATTGCTGCTCCTGCATGTTGCTAAAAACCTAGGTGAAAAAACACGTCCTGTAGCAGGATGTACAAAACAAGGATCATGAGAAATAGATATACATGCCTTACAATTATAACAGGGGAGAGTACCATTCTTCCTTGATGGTACAGATAACAAGGGTCTCGGCCCGTAGCATAAAAGCCTTTTGATCAACATGTTATTCCTAAAAATAAAGGAAAGGCATTCCCCCACTACTTGTCTCCCCTTATCTGCCAAAAAGACAGCCAATGTTTTCTTATGATGTTACAATAATATTGAATATTGCTGGAATACCTGAACAATACCTTGGGGGGGGGGGTGGAGTCATTCTGGCACATTGGTACGTTTACTAGAAGAAAAGTATGGCGTGCCTTTGCCATGCCGATCTTGTAAAGCGGCCCTCCTTGTATTGGCTATCTGAGTCTGTGAATACCCTCTTTCACCAAACAAATTACTCATTCTATACACAGTTTCCACAGGATCAATGGTACATAACCTGGAAGCCCTTAGATATTGGCCATTGAGTATATTGGAAAAAATATGTGCGGTTTGGTGACATCATAAGAAAAAAATGTCCTGTCCTTTTGGCAGATAACAAGATGATTCAAGTAGTGGGGGAATGCCCTTCCTTTATTTTTGGTACCCCCAGAGACATAAATGTATAGGAAACCTTGTTGGAGGAATGGGCTCCTACACCATTCCAGTATGCCCCCCCCCACATATCTTTTCCAATATACTCAATGTCCAGTGTCTATGAGTTTCCAGTTTATGTACCAATGATTCTGTGTTTGAGGAAACTATATATAGAATGAGCAATGGCTTTGGTGAAAGAGGGTGTTCACAGACCCAGATACCCAATACAAGGAGGGCCACTTTACAAGATTGGCATGGCAGAGGCACTCCATATTTTTCTTCTAGTAAACGTACCACAAATGGTGATCAATGTGCCAGAATGAATCCACCTCCCCAAGGTATTGTTCAGGTATTCCAGCAATATTCAATATTATTGTAACATCGTAAGAAAAAATTGGCCTGTCCTTTTGGCAGATAACAAGGTGAGACAAGTAGTGGGGGAATGCCCTTCCTTTATTTTTAAGAATAGCATGTTGATCAAAAGGCTTTTATGCTATGGGCCGGGACCCTTTATCTGTACTGTCAGGGAAGGATGGTACTCTCCCCTGTTATAACTGTAAGGCATGTTTATCTATTTCTCATGATCCTTGTTTTGTACATCCTGTTACAGAACGTGTTTTTTCACCCAGGTTTGTAGCAACATGCAGGAGCAGCAATTTGGTGTACCTCGCTACATGCTGTTCATGCGATGGCTTTTATGTGGGTAAGACTACACGTCATCTTAGAGAAAGAATATTTGAGCATCTAGGGAATATACATAACAACATGTCATCCAATGCTCTAGCTAACCATGCTTTGTTATTTTCAGGACTTAGTTCTTTCAAGTTTAGGGTTTTACAGTTGTTGCACCCCAGTATTAGAAGAGGTGACTTCAGTAATACTGTTGAAATGTGTGAGCTGAGATGGATTATCTCCTTGCAAGCATATAAACAACCAAGACAATGGTGTCTCCCTTAAGCCAGCATTACTGAGGAGGCAGTGATTGGGATAAGGTCACTTTGCCTGATTGGTTTGTTCTTGGATGATTTTATTTGATTGGTTATGTTGTGTTTTAAATATGTGTGATTTAATGTGTGTTTTATATTTGGTCTGAAGAAATGGTAATCCCGCGAAAGCACTAACCTCTTTTTTAATAAACCAGTTGCTTTGTACTTTTTGGTAGTTCATTTACCTGGACCTGGCTGGCTCACTTATATATTTTTTGTTTTAGTTATAAACAAACTCTACAATAGAAGGAGGAAACTGATGCAGAATAAGGTGAAGTTCCAAGACTGGAAAAACTCCATTATCAGCCTCAACAAAAAGTTGAGATCCCTCATCAAATCCTCTAAAGCTAGGTATGAAAACAGAATTGCAGCAAATAGTATAGACAACCACAAGGCCTTCTATAGTTATGTAAAGAATCTCCACAGCAATACCCAGATTTGCTCTGAGCTACTGCACAATGGTACCACATATACCAAGCCAACAGATATTGCTAATATACTGGCAGACAGATTCAGTGCCAACTTTACCCCTCCCCCCCAAAGGACCAATCACAATACCAGTAGATTGCCAGGTCCCCAGTATTACTGCTGCATATGTTAAAACAGCACTGTCCAAGGCCAAGAATACAGCTTCTGTGGGACCTGACAATATCCCTGGCTGTGTTCTACATGAACTACAGAGTGAACTGGCACCTCACCTGTGTGCCCTGTTCAATCACAGCCTCACCTCAGGCTTTGTCCTTACAGAGTTGTGCACTGCTACATCCCTCTCCACAAAGGAGGAGCATCTACAGACCCTGGGAACTATTGCCCTTTTAGACTGACAAGTCTGATATGCAGAGTTGTGGAATGCATCATCATGGACCTAATAAACAAGGGAATCTCCAAACTCTGGATCCCACACAGTTTGGTTTAGTGAAGTGTAGATCATGCCTGCCCAACTTGGTCATCTTCTTTGAGTCATTCACCAGCTGTGTGGATGAAGGCAAGGTGGTTCATACAGCCTACATTGATATGGCCAAGGTCTTTGATACCATTCCTCACTCAGGAATCATAGAAAAATTCACTAAGCTAGACATCAATCCCTATATCACTACGTGGGTTGCAAACTGGCTCACAGATAGAACCCACAATGTGAAAGTAGCTGACTCCAAGTCAGACTGCCGACCAGTCACGAGTGGAGTCCCACAGGGATCGATCCTGGGTCCTCTCCTGTTTGGTATCTGCTTCTCAGAAGTCCAGGCCAACACAAAGGGACTCTGGCTGACAAAGTTCGCAGACGATTGCAAGTTGGGAGCCATTATTAACTCACCAAGTGATGTTGACTTCCTACAGAAAGGCCTCACTGAGAAAAATGACTGGTGTCAGAACCATGGCTTTAAGCTCAATGCCAAAAAATGTGTTGTTATCCCCTTTGGGAAAAACCCAGTTCCCATGAATTACCACATCAATGGTAGTCCACTGAACACAGAAGGTGTTATAAGACATCTGGGAACACAGGTTGACAGCAACCTCTCTTTTGACCACCAGATTGCCACTGTGGTCAGAAAGTCCTTCTATGTGGCACATCTCAT
>NC_056748.1:1170171019-1170193519 GCF_019279795.1 Protopterus annectens
TGGCACACTTCCCTACTGTATCAGAATTTCACTAGGGGTGATATCCCACGTGGTCATTTACTGGGGTATGCAGGCTGCACTGGAACCATGACTGATTATGCCCATCAGAAATGCACCCCCCCCCCCACTGAAGAATGCCATAATGAGGCACACGCTCAAACTAGAAATATCATAGAGCATGCATTTGGCTGCTGAAGTCATGGTTCTAGTGACTATATACATCTGGGAGAGCCCTACAGTACAATCCAAGAAGATGTACTGAAATATTCACCATCTGTGCCAGGCTACACAACATCATCCAGAAAAAGCAGCTTTAGCCGGATCAGCAAGGAGAAGGGCCAAACATCCCACCACTAATGGCAAGGTCACCACAGCAAAACGAAGGTGAGGAGTCAGAGGGGGAATCAGCAGTGCTTTGGGTGTAGGCAGATGTAGCCATGCTCAGTATGCCCTCATCCTGGCTAAGAGGCAATGCACAGCTCACCTGGTCACCATCTAAGGGGCTAAAACCGACATCCTATGCACATACTTATAGTAACATTGATGTCAGGTAATACTTGCAACCTTTACCTACCCTTCTAATGGTTAAATATCAACCTCAATGTCAGATTCAACCTCTGCAGTACCTGACTGTGCCTCTGCTTGGCCACCATCATCATCAGAATCTGCTGATACTCTGACATCAGTTGGTAAAAGTCCTACACTTCCACTGTCAGTATCACCTATGATAATAAGCAACAAACACAAAGAAATTAATAGCTACACTACTGTAGTCAAATGTATGCTGACAAACAATGCTTGCCACTACTGCAGACAGTACAGGAGTACACACAACAGTCATGGCACACACATCATACATAAGAATAAAATACATATTTCTTTGAAATACTTATCAGTACTGACAAAAAATATATATTTGGCTTACCATGTACAGATGATGCTTTGCTTCCCATGGGTTATGGTCCTGAAAGAAAGGTAAGGACACCACCATTACAATTAACAGTAACACAGGGGGGTTAAAACATTTTGCCCTTTATATGTCTGTTAATGATACTTTTAATAAGAACTTGGATGACATGTCCACCCTAAGCCCATGTGAAATCAATCAGGATGTGTTAACTGCATCAGTCTACAACTATCTCCCCCCAAATTAATTTAATGTTAAACAGAACTTAAGTATTGCTGTTCATTTTTTACTACACAAGAAGTATTTAACAACTGAGGTAGACAGGCCTACCTGTATGCTCCTCCTAGGACATTCTTGTTCTCTCTGAAACAGTAGGACCACGTCAATAACATGCTGTTGTGCACCTTCCAGTGAGGCGTTGGGATCCCTGACAGTGGACAGGAACTCTTCATGTGTTGTTAGTGGTGGCTGTATAGCTGGTACCCCCCCGGTACCCATCTGTTCATGGGCCACTGCAGCTGCTCTGCTCCTTGCAGATGACATTATGTCAGTGGCCCTGTGGCACACCTGATCATATGTTCTGCGGTGGCCATCTACTACTGTCACATCAGCAACTATCTGCTGCCAAATTTGCATTCTGCTTGACATATCTCTACATCCCCTCTGAAGCAGAAAAGCACCATGTCACTTAAAAGCTTCCATGATGACTTCATTTTCAGGGTCTCTGAAGGGTGTTTTCAGGGATTGGGATGCCTGGGTGCCCTAGTCCTAGGTGACCTAAACACAACAGAAGGATGATACACATAAGTATCACATAACTAAAAGTCTTGTTTCAATATAACACATAAAAGGTAGCATTTCACTACTACCCACTGGAGAAACTTAAAACAGTCAAGATATTCAAATATAAAAAAGAAACTGTGTGGTTGTAACATATTACAGTCACACACAAAGCAAGGTTGGAGCCAAAACAAGGAGAGTAACAGTAGCAAAAATCTTCTTTGTGCCAAAACAGAAATGCAACTTTGCTCCTCCACCCCCAAAAGAACAGGCAAATGACACATTTTGTTAACACACCATCAGTGAAATGCTAAAGTGCTATCAAATAAACTGTCCCTGAAATATGTGTGCAGATTTAACACAGAACATTCCATTTTAAGCTATTGCCAGTCATGTCTACCCGTGGCCAGCACTCCATCCTAGAAGGCCAACACTCCTGTGTCATTGAAAATATTGAATATTTACATTTTATGGAAATAACAGTAGAAGAATGTACAGAGAAAAACAGTTGTAACATTAGCATTTGTGATGACAGTTAATAAGGCTGTGCATCTGGAAACACAACAGCAATTCAGACTGCCCTACCTCCAGTAGGTGTGCAGCCAGGTTAGACGTACAAGGTGTAGAAGTAATTGTATCAGAGTTTTAAATGTAAGTATCCAGCACACATTTCACAGTTTCTGTTCAGTAAATTCCAGTCGCCCTTTCATTTGTAGACAACTGTATATTATTGCCATTTAATATCCTCACACATTTTAAGGACAATGGTACAGAATGCCTTACAGAGTGCATGTCTCAGATTACTAGTCATGTAAGACAAGAATGAGCAACAAACACAGAGAGATAAGGTATAGCTGCATTTTTGCATGCAGTAGTCATAAATGTTGTGATCACTCAGTGCACTACAAATTAAACAGCTGTTATATGTTTTGTTAGTATCACGGATGATGTTGCATTTGGTTGTATGCACAATTTCATTTCTCTGCTGCAAAGCTGTTTGTGTGACAAAGAGGGATAAGGCACCCTTACTATGTTTTGAAGGTTCATTGGAGTGAGAGTTCATATCCAGAACTGTATAAAAATATTTCATGTGTACCAGTAGATATTTTGTAGTGTTTATTTCATAGATTTCTTTTCTTCATTTCAACTAATTTTCCCCCCTTTTAAAAAAAAATGTTTTTAAACATGGCAGTGTTTGTGCGGTGGACGGTTTAGCGCAAACAAAGGAATTGGAGAAATGCAGTGAATGTCAAGTTTAGCTGTGCTTATCTCATTTGCATGATGCTTAACAGTGCACAGACCTAGACTAGTGACCCACACAGTATGCAGACAGAACACCTGCAGACAGGGTGTATACAGTGTAAAGAGGATACATTGTTGCAGTTTTTACTTTCCATCATGCAACGCTGCTAAGCAACATTGCACAGAGGTTAGCAAGCTTCCCCAACACCTGCAGTCAGGATGCAAACAATGCATGTCTGCAAAGTTAAGTCACTTAACAGTTACAGCAGCTGACACCTCCTCAAACTAATATGAAGTGTCAGATTAACTTCTAATTTCTTAAATTGCTTTCCTTCTTCCTTGGCACTATTGCTGTTCACTTAACATCGTGCAAATGCATCATTTCTCAGGTTTCCCCACTACCAGTAAATGTGATAACAGGAATCTGTGGGAAACAATCATTTGCCTTTGTTCTACTTTCAGAATGAATCTTGTCTGACGTTAGAGGGGGAAGGTGTGCAATGTAGGGTGCAGAGGTGGAGTGTTCAGGAGTTCAGGATATCTACTGGACTCTTGGTAAAGCACCACAGTCAAAGGCTTCTGCAGGGGGACTGTTCTGGCTCCCAGTACAAGTCCGAGGCTTGGAATAGTCTGGCCAAGGCTCTATCCAGTGCGACTATCATCTCATGCAATGGAGAACTGTGTAGGCACCCTTTCAGTAACCTACAAAGGCACAGAGGGGAGGAGGTTGGCATTATGGTTAAGGTGTTTACCTTACAGACACAAGGTGCAGGGTTTGATTCTCACTTGGGGGTAATTGGCTAGACTTAAAAATGGCCCACAAGGGCAGTTAGCCTAGTACTGAACTATGAACTAAGAGAGAGTGATTGGATGAGTTTCAAACCAGTGACATCCTACAGTTGTCTAAGTATGCTAATAAAGAGAATTTATAATATATAGAAAACTAAATATGGGCAAGACTTCTTCTTTTTCTTCTTCTTTCAGCTTTTACTGGTTAGGGGTCGCCACAGCAGATCACCTGTCCGCTCATGATTGGCAGTGGAGTTTTACAGTGTCGAGTTGCCAGCCCGGTGCGCAGCCTTTCACAGAAGGCACACACACTCACACCTAGGGCCAATTTAGAGTGTCCAATCCACCTACAGCATGTCTTTGGGATGTGGGAGGAAACTGGAGCACCCGGAGGAAACCCACCCGACCACAGGGAGGACATGCAGACTACGCACAGAAGGCACTCCAGCCGAGGATCAAACTGGTGAACCTCTTGCTGTGAGGCAGCAACGCTAACTGTTGCACCACCGTGGCCGCCCTAAATATGGGCAAGACTGGTATGTTTCCCAGCTAACCCTGAAATTGAGTTGAATCGGCAAGCTCATGCTGATTGTTTGGCGAGACTGAGGGAAGCAAGTTGTATGTATGTATACAGCACAAGAGAAGTATTATTGTAGCTTTAAAAGTTAGATAAATGTATTTGTTTTCTCTACAGTAGTAGCAAAGTAAGCATGCATATCCTTAGTGAAAAGCAAATATGCATGCATAAGTCTGTAGCACAAACCAACTTTAGGAGTAAAGTGTTAGACTGCAGTCAGAGGTTGTGGGTTCAGATACCACTAGTAACAACTATACAATACTGCATTTATTTAATAGTATTACGTACATTTAACTCTAGACAACTGTCTAAAGGTCCTGCTGTTAACAGTAATCTGTGTAATTGGACCAAGCGTATGTGCTATATTTGCACATTTCAAGGAGTACTTTGAGCAGTCCAAAATTATAATTTGTTGTTGTTAGGACATGTACTTAAATATAATACTTCAGATAAATATGATGGCACTAATTTTATCCTTTTTTTCCCCTTTCCCCAAACCTTATCATATTTTTTATTTTCTATTATGTGTTGTTACAGTGTCTCCATCTGTAAGAAATCACTAAATGCTTCACAGCATAGTGAAGTAGGCCAGCCCCAGTGGGTCAGCCTGCCCCTGCTCCATTGGCTGCAGCACAGATGCCTGGCATATCTGGGACATTAAGAATAGGAAGGCCAGTAGTGCCCTCTATCAGCATTCAGTTACATGTCACAATTTCAGGAGTTTTTTATTTTTTATTATTGACAAAGTAGAAAAAAATAATAGGGGTGGCAATATTAGAGTTGCATTGGAATTAAGAGAGACCAAATGGCAACTTAGAATAAATGCAAAAAATGTTCCTTGTATAAATTACAACATATCTATTGCCCCTCTTTTACAATTGAAAGCTACAAATATATAAACTTGCACAGTAGCTGTTTTTACAGTTTTGTATAGTTTCATTGGTTCAACTGGTTTGATTGTTTTTAATATTTAATGTTTTTAAGGAAGGCACAGTACATGAATTTAAATGTTTATTTATACATTCAATCAAATATGAATTGATTTAGTCCCATTAATGTGATGTCATAAGAGAATTTTTGTGTATATATAGGAAGTGATGTATTTTTTCTGTGACTCTGATGAAGCCTAAGATGTAGAGGTGAAACCGCTCAGTCAACATTAAAGCATTGAACCTCGCTACACGATTGTGCAGTTATTTCCTTTTTTATTTTTAGTTTAGTGTGATATCTGGGACTTAACCTGGCAGACCTGTCTCTGCTGCTCCTGTACTACCCATGCCCTCATGTAACACTACCCCGGCTGGTGATGTGGTACTCTCTGGGAGTACTGTTGGAGGTGGGGATTTCATCACTTGCCAGGAGATTCCAGGGTTGGTTTGTAGGGTCGTGCACTGCATCATTGCTGTATGCCTACACCAGATGAAGAGGCTGCTGTCCATCATGGTCCATAGGAGGAGAAGACATCAAGCACGCCAGCAACCAGCGGAGTAAGGGGACAGGACAGCCTTGCAGGTGAGGACCAGACTCACTATCCCCATGTTTGATGGTCATGAGCTTGCATTATGCCCTCCCTCACCCCAGTCATGGTGCCCCCCAACCTTTTGTGTCTGTCACCATCCCTATGTCTTGTTTTTTGTCTTGATTGTTTGCATTTTCTTTCTCACCTGCCCAACGTAACTGACCCGGAAATACAAATGTCCTTTACCCAGCATTACTCTCTTACTGAAGTAAAAAAAATAAAGGGGGGGCACCTGTCCCCACAAAAAATATCATTCCATACATATCTCTTTATTTTGCACATTTGTCTTTTGATGCACTTGATTTGGTCCAGTTGACTGTACAACATGATTGCATGTTCTAACTCCGTTTGTGGAGATGACAGTCCAAATTCAGTTAATATTCTGTACATATTTTCATTTTACACTGCTTATGAAATGGATAGCTCTGGTTCTTCCCCGCCTCGCTGCTGCACATTCCTGTGTTGCTTTCTCTTTATTCTTCCCCATGCTTACCCCATTTCATCACTTCCCTATCTGCCCCATTTTACCACCTATAATCTGGTCAAAAAATGGAATCAGACACAACACGCATAAGTACCAAAAAACAACGGAGACGTGAGTGGCATTTCTGTTGTGTGATTACCTCTACACAATTCCCCTTAAACATGCTGTGCTATGTCAAAGTACAGTAACACACAGTGGGACCAGACAACATCCCCGGCTGTGTACTACATGAAGTACAAAATGAATTGGCACCTTAACTAAGTTTCATGTTTAATCATAGCCTTACATCAGGCTTCGTGCCCACTGAGTGGTGCACAGCTATAATTATCCCACTCCACAAGGGGGGGGAAACTACCTTGGATCCTGGGAACTACCACCCCATTAGTCTGACGAGCCTGATCTGTAAGGCCATGGAACGTATTATCATGAAACCTATAAACAAAGACATTGACAACCTTCAAACAGTAGACCCCACCCAGTTTGGGTTCAGGAAGGGCTGATCTTGTCTCCTGAACCTGATTAACTTCTTTGAATCAGTCTCCAGAGCTGTGGACGAGGGTAAGGCCATCCACACAGCCTATCTGGACCTCACCAAGGCCATCAACACCATCCCCCACACTGGAATCATAGATAAACTTACTAAGCTGGGCATTAATCCCTACACCACTCGATGGGTTGCCAACTGTCTTACTGACAGAACCCACACTATAAAAGTAGCCAACTCCAAATCCATGTCCAGACAGGTGACAAGTGGAGTACCTCAGGGTTCAGTCCTGGGACCGCTCTTGTTTGGCATCTACTTATCTGAAGTACAGGCCAACACTAAGGGACTCTGGCTAACCAAGTTCGCAGATGACTGCAAACTGGGAGCCATGATTGAATCCCCAAATGATGTGGATATTCTACAAAAGGGCCTTACAGAAACAGATGCTTGGTGCCAGAGCCACGGGCTCATGCTCAATGCCAAGAAATGTATAGTTATCCCTTTTGGAAAAAACATGTACCCATGACTTACCACATAGGTGGCAGTACACTAAACACTGCAAGTGTGATAAGAGACTTAGGGACACAGGTGGACAGTAGTCTCACCTTTGATAACCACATTGCCACAACAGTCAGGAAATCCTTCTATGTGGCGCACCTCATCACTAAGAGCTTTTCATCCAGAAAAAAGGAGATTATTGTCCCACTGTACTCATTAGACCCATTGTATAATACAATGCCCTGTTTGGTATGTACCTCTCAAGACATCTGCAACAACTGGAAAGGCCACAGAAATACCTCATTAAAAGAATCACAGGCCTAAAGCAGATGCCCTGTGCTGACTGTCTAATAAAACTCCAGCTGTACTTTGTCACATATCATCTACTCAGAGGCGATCTCTGCTTAATATACAAGGCCATGACAAACCCAGAGGTGTTGGACATGCTACACTTAAAGAAATCCCAGTTCCTCAGAGCCACATGCTCCAGGGATTTAAATCATGTCATCACAATGAACAAAATATACTGGAGGAATAGGTTCCTGACCCAGAGACTCTCCAGACCCTGGAATAGACTGCCCATATATGTCAAGCCGAGTGCCTCTTTGGCCCTCTTCAAAAGGAACCGTGATGATTGGATGGGAGATAGGAAATTCACCCCAGGGATCACGTCAGTCACCCTGCTAGACAGGGGTCCAGGGAAGTAAATATTGTGGGAGGAAATAGCCAGGGAATTGTTATTGCTAGGCTTGTATAGGCCCTAGGGCCAATAGCCTAGTAACAACCTATGAACCTATGAAGGTAGAATAAAGTACATTTTTATTGCATTATCAGTAGTTATTTAAAAGTATTACATGCACCTGCATTGAAACCATTTATCATCTGGGCTGAAAAAGGAATGTGTCAATGCATTTACATTTGCTGCCACAGAGTCAGCTAAGCAGCAGGTATGTTTCATACACTCATTAGTAGCTCTCATAATTTTAGCAGTGAGCCTCGTGTTTGCGCACTGCTTAACTACACCCAAACAGGGAAAGCAGTAGAAATGTGTATCTTGATTGTGCAAACACTTTGTCAACAATCTCAAAAACCCACTGCTTGGCTTTATTCCAACATCCACTACTGATATTATCCACTGTAAGTTATCCTACTGCCTTGTAAAAGTCATACTTGTGCCTTGGTGCTTTCGTAAAGTTCTGAGTTCTCCAGTCTGTTTGCTTAGGTATGGGTTCTGTTCTCACTGCAGTCAACCGTGTGTGTGTGTGTGTGTGTGTGTGTGTGTGTGTGTGTGTGTGTGTGTGTGTGTGTGTGTGTGTGTGTGTGTATGTGTGCGTGTGTGCATGTGTGTGTCTGTACATACTTGCTTGACATCAGAGAGAGCATTTTACACCAGCATCTGGAACACAGCTATTAGCATTTTCTACTCACCAGTCACTGCTGATGTCATCAGCTGTAAACTGTTCTCTGACACTCTCCAAGTCAGACTTGAGCTGTGGCTCTTGCCTTAAATACAGAGTTCTCTATTTGGTGTACTTAGGCAGGGTTTCAGTTCTCACTGCAGTCATTTGGGGGGGCTGTGTGTGTGTGTGTGTGTGTGTGTGTGTGTGTGTGTGTGTGTGTGTGTGTGTGTGTGTGTGTGTGCGCGTGTGTGTGTATGTTTGCACTTGCTTGACATTAAGGAGAGCATTTTACACCAGCATGTGGGACACTGGTATTAGCATTTTCTCCTCACCAGACACTGCTGATGTCATGTGTAGCTGTTTTGCAGGTGTGCAGTATTCCCATCAGGGCAGGGTCAGAGACTGTAGGCCAGGCAGAAGTCACCTTATCCTATACAATTTAAAAAGCAAGTAAATAAGGCTCCACACAATGGTTGTACAGCACATAAAACAGTTTAATAAAATAACAGTGAGGTACCAGGTGAGCGCTTTCATGGCTCAAGCCACTTCATCAGACAACACAAGAATACTGCTCTACAGGATTTATACTCCGTGCTACAAGAAATTATACAATTAATTATGCAAATCATCTTACTCTGAACAGATTTAAAGCCGCACAGTAATAAATAAAAACTATCACATGAAAAGCAAATCAGTCCTTTCATATCTATACACTACCCTATAAAAACATTCCTACATGCCCCATAAAAAAATATACCCATGATGTTGACATACATGTATGCTCCATATAAATTCATATTCATAGAACATATAAAATAAATAAACGTTAATAACTAGCTATCTAAAATACATATATAGAACATATAAAAAATGCACAAGTAAAAATAATTATCTTAAATACATATTCATATATATATGTGTGTGTGTGTGTGTGTATATATATATATATATATATATATATATATATATATATATATGTATATGTGTGTGTATATATATATATATATATATATATATATATATATATATATATATATATATAAACACATATATCCTACTGAACATGAAATTTGATTATAAATTATTTACAATCATTAGTCTAGCAATGCAGGGGGCCACATTAAATAATACCTAAATTGTTAACCTACACAGAATACTTCCAAGTTGCTATACTAAAGTCAAGTATAAGTCCAAACTCAACAATACTCAACATAATTACTTCTGTAGGTCCCTATTCATCAATATTGGTTTGATATTAATTTTGTCATTCAGGCCTTTTCCTATAGTAGCTCGTAACCTTATGATCCATTCCAATTCCTTAGTTTTTATTTTAATTTTAACATCTCCCCTCTGCTATTAATGTGCACCCTATCTATTACTAAAAATTTAAACGTTTGTGTTTCCCCAACCTCCCTAACATGTCTTGCTAGTGTATTGGTATCTGCCCCTCTGGCAATATCATACAAGTGCTCCCTCATACGATATCTCAATCGGCGTGTTGTCATACCCACATAAAACAAAGTACAAACTGAGCAATGAGCTAAATAGACAATATTCATACTATTACAATTGGCAGCCAACCTAAATATAAAAACTCTTTTTGTGTCTGGGTGAACAAATTCCCCCTTAGTATCTGTATACATGCAAAAAATACATTTTCCACATGGAACCATGCCAGATTTATCATTTTCTACAACTTCTGTGCTCACCAACATCATTTGGGGTCCACACAGTAGTCTTTTCAAAGATTTCTTATTATTAAAGACATATTTCGGATTTTCCCCTACTAGCTGTCAAACATGATCATCTGCACAGAGTTTATTCCAGTTCCTGCAGTATACATCCTGCTGTAACCTGACATTACTGGAATATGTTACAGGTATTCTCATTGGTTTCCAGACATTATTCCCAGATAATGATGGAGTAAAACCCTCTGAAAAATAAGGTCTCCCTTCTTTTTCCCTCATCTCTGTCAAGCCAACAAGGGCCTTATGAATCTCACCCTCACTATATCCTCTCTGTAGGAACCTATCCTTCATATTATTAAGTTCTCCTTTAAATTTCTCATGGTTGGCTGTCAGTCTTGATGTCCTAAGTCCCTGTCCTTTCACCATATTCTTAAAAATATGTCTGTGGAGGTAGCTATTTCTATAGCATTCTTTTCTATAGGTTTCTGTTTCAAAGTCTCCTCCATCCTTCTGGGTTATTCTAACATCCAAAAAATCTATAATGACAAATGAGCTTTTCATGGAGAATCTAAGAAAGCTTGTGCTATTATTTAACGTTTGAAAGAAAGGCACAAATGAAAATTAATCTCCTTTCCATAACATAAAAAGATCATCCACAAACCTCCCATAGAATCTCAGTGATCCCTGCATCTCATTTAATAAATGTTTCTTCTCCCACATAGCCATCTGTCTGTAAAGTACATCCTCAAGCATAAAGATATTATTCTCTAGGATTGACTCCATCAGCAGTGAGAGGAAATCAGTAAGCTGTGCATTATATGTACCATCCTCCTCCTCCAAATATTGTCTAAAAAACTCTATGCCTTTCCTATTAGGGATGACCTTAAAAAGGGATTGTACATCCATGGTGACCATAAGCCATCTCCCATCTAATGTTGAAGCCCTAGTATGAGCATATAAATCTTTTAAAAACTGTTTTGTATCAATCAATATGTTAGTATTTTTCCTTAATATAGGTTTAAGATGTTGTTCAACAAAAATAGATAGGAGTTCCGTGCTCCAACCCCTCCCTGATACAGTAGGTCTCATAGGGGGTAGCACCAGGTGCTTATGGATTTTAGGAAGTCCCTGTATGATGGGTATAACTGTTTTTTTTTCCACAATAAAATATTTAAACAATTCCAGACTAATGATACGGCACAGCAGGCATTTAAACAAAGCATTGTAAATCAACATACTACTTCTATGTATCTGTTGAAAATCAACTCTCTGATAAAATATACGGTCATTCAACATATTAAACATGACTTCTTTATAAAAAGTATAATCCATTACAACCAACGGCCCACCCATATCCGCTGGTCTCACAGAAATAGAATGGCCATGACACAAAAAAAATCTAAAGCTGCCCTTTCTTTTTTACTCATATTCTTAAAACATTTCTTAGAAGTACCTTCATCATACAAACTATAAATTTCTTTTATGCATGATCTTTCAAATGTTTCAATGGCAGCATTATTCATTGGAATATAACTACTCGGTCTTCTAAAAATAGTTCTATGTACATTATTCCCACCTGTATAATTAAACTGTACACTCAGCATTAAATTGCGTGTAAATGTTTTAAGTTCTAAAATATTGTTAGTCACAGTCATTTTACTGAAAGACATACCTTTATTTAACACATTAGTTTCATCTTCTGTTAATATTCGATGAGGAATGTTCCATACTAGCGTCCGTTGACATGCTGCCACATTTTCTTGATTGTCAGAGGCTGTTCTTCCTCTGCAGAAGTTTTCCGTTTCATCCGGCCCCTGTTATGAGATTGGTCCCAAAAATGTGTAGAACGAATTGGGTAAGATGTAGTCAAGCTCTTGCTGGTGGAAGCAGTGGATGGTTAACCGCTGTTCTCCCCTTGTAGATGTACATCTTGGTCGCCATATTTACTATAAGCTCCTTTTTCTACTCATGCATTCAGGGCCTCTTCCCTGTTTGTATTAACAGTGCTCGCTGAAGATTCTGAAAGGGGTGTGGTTGCACCTCTACTGCCGCATCAGCAATCCCCACTGCTTCATTAGTTGTGGCATTGCCCGTGTTTTCTAAAGGTTGAGTAGTGGCTTGTGAGCCAGAGGAATTAACCTTTTGAATATTCATATTATTGTTGTTACATTCTCTGGGCCAGGCAAAAACCCACCCATTAGCGAAGTCCTGTAGATCTCTCTGTATCTTTTTCTTTCCATATAGGGAGCTACTATTTCTAAGATATAGTCAAACTTTAAATCCACAGTGGACTGCGGATATTTTTCATATAAGTCCATTAGTAGCTTGCATATACTAGATGACAAACTGGCCTCTTCAGGCTTATAATAGTCAATTAAAAGCTGCATGTAGCTGCGACTAGTATCTAGGCTGATTTGTTACCATTTCAGCAGCAAATCTTCTTATACAGTACCATATGTTGGCATATTTAACACCCGTAAACCACAGGGAATAATATGCAGTTTCAAACAGGCTTCAAAATAAAGTGTCTGGGACTGCAGTTGTTTAAATTTATGCAAGTCATTCTCTGTCTTGAATAAATCTTGCTTCATTGCATTCTCATTATACTCACTGTTCTCTTCCTGTTGCACCTCATGTAGCAAAGGTTCAAGTACCAGCAGAGGATTGTGCTTAACCTCAAGTAAACTCTGAATATTTCTTTGTTTAAAACCCCTTCCACCTCTGGTCTCAGGAACATAATCTAGTTCAGTCACAGGTGTATTACCCTCAGCCATGTCTATGCACCACTCACAACAAACAAGTATTCCAACAGTCAAAATGCAGATGGTGCTAGCAAACTGTTCCTCCAGCAACAAATCCAAGTTAAAAAGCATTATAAAAAGCATGCCTATTTAGCGCATTGCTCAGTATGTACTTCGTTTTATGTGGGTATGTCAACACGGAGATTGAGAGATCGTATAAGGGAGCACTTGTATGATATTGCCAGAAGGGCAGATACCAATGCCCTAGCAAGACATGTTAGGGAGGTTGGGGATATACACACACATTTAAATTTTTAGTAATAGATAGGATGCACATTAATAGCAGAGGGGGGAGATGTTAAAATGTTTATTTATTTATTTATTTACATTTGTTGACCGGAAGTGTCCGACTGGACGTAGGTCCATTTTCAGTGGAGGCCTGGGGAGAAAAGCTCCACAGTTAAAATATACAGACAGTAGTTACATTGGATTTACATAGCAATTAACAATTTGATCAACATAGCAATTAAAAATTGCAAACATAGTTACAGATGAAGAACTTAGTACATCAGTAGACAACTAGAATCTTTATAATCTGTGAAGTACATAACAGACATTAACAATTGTTACAATAAGAAGTTCCTGCTGTATAATAAGTAGTTAGGCTTATGAGCATCTGAGCTTGCTATAATCAAGGTAGTTAGTGGGGTGGAAAGAAAGTAAGTGGGTGGATGGGGTGGGTGATATTAGAGGGGGAGTTACAAGGGTATAGCCAGCATGTTTTTAGGTGCGCTTTTAGTAAAGTTTTGAAGTGGGTGCATGATGGTATAGAGGTATTTGTGGGTGGAAGGGAGTTCCGTAATTTGGCTATGGCGCAAGAGAATAGTGCTTCTCCAGCAGAGTTTATTGGCTTTAGTGACCTGTAAGTGATTTTTGTTGCTGGGTCTTAGTGGTCTGGTGGTGCGATAGGGTTGGAGTAGATTCTGGAGGGATGGGACTTTTAGTGGATGGTTTACTAGTTTGTGGGCGAGTGAGAGTTGATACCATTGAAGGAAGTGAGGGAGTTCAAGCCAGCCCAGTTCAGCAAGGGAGAGACAGTGGTGACTATGGTAGGATGCGCCTGTGGTGAATTTGGCGATTTTGTTGTAGCAGGTCTCGAGCTTGTTTAGATCGCATTGCCTTAGGTTGGTATATATTGGAGAGGCATAAAGTAGGGTGGAGATAAGGTGGGAATTTGCTACTGAAATCTTTGCTGCTTTGGTGAGAAGTTGCTTATTTCTGTATAATGCTCCTAGTTTTTGTGGACTTTTTTTATGGTCATGGATATGTGAATGTCAAATTTTAGTTTATTGTCTATTTCAACTCCTAGCAATTTGGTGTGTTCTGTTGGTTGTATAGTGGTGTTGTCTTTTGCTGTGATTTTAAAGTGAGAGTTGTTTTGAGTATGTTTGGTGAGTTGGAAGATGAGTAGTTTAGTTTTGTTTGGGTTGAGTATTAATTGGGCATCGGATAACCAAGTTTCAACAGCGGAAAAGGCTTCCTGTGTGACTTTTTGCAGTTTGGGTAGGGACTGGGCTGAGCAGATGATGGTTGAGTCATCTGCGTATTGTATGAGTGTGCCATGTTTGGTGGCAGAGACTAGATTATTGGTGGAAATAGAGAAGAGTAGGGGGTCCAAGGATGGCTCCTTGGGGAACCTCTATAGAGACAGGTAGTTGGGGAGATATGTCATTCTGCCGTACAACGGATTGTTGGTGGTCAGACAGGTAACTCTGAAACCAGTTGGTGACTGATTGAGAGAAGGATAGGTTACTGAGGACAGAGATGAGTTGTTTGTGTGGGACCATGTCGAATTCTTTAGATAGGTCTAGGAAAGTAGCAGATGAGAGATAGCCATTGTTTTTATGCTGAAGGGATAGTGTTAGTAAAGGAGAGTAAGGCAGTGGTGGTGCTATGGTTTGGTCGGAAACCATGTTGAGTATTGGAAAGGAGGTTGTTAGTAAGGAGGTAGTCTGGGACCTGAGAGTGAATGCATCTCTCTAGTATTTTGGAGCGTGGAGAGAGAATAGCTGTGGGGCGGTAATTGGTTAGTTCTGTGGAGGGGAATTATATGTGATACTTTCCATAATGTGGGAACGTAACTTTCTGACAGAGATTGGTTAATCAAGATGGATACTGGGTAGGCTAGAGCATCATCTGCGATTTGTAGGTATTCACTTGGGAGGTTGTCTGCTGCTAATTTGGTGGGCTTAAGTTTAGTTAAGAGTTTTTTTATGTTGGAGGTAGGAACAGGAGAAAAGAGAAGACATTGGGGAGATTACTAGTTGAAGGTGTGGGTTGGAGTGGAGGGGGGATGTGTTGTCTAGCTAGTGATAGTATGGTTTGTGTGGAGTGTGTGCTGAATGAGGTAGCAATATTTTCGTAGGAGTGAGGGATGTTAGGAGGAGGGATACTGAATTTACCTGAGTGGAGGATGGAGTTTATAGAGGACCAGAATTGTTTGGGGTTGTGTTGGGAGGAGTCATGGGCAGAGTGGTAGTATTGGAATTTATCCTATTTTATTAGCTTTTTGACTCTATTGCATAGTTCTAGGACTTTCTGTCTAGTTGAGGGTTTTTTTTTTTTTTTTGTAGCCATGGGAAGGGTTGTGCTTTTTTTCTGGAAAGTCTTATGGGGGCATGGTAATTAAGGATGCTCAGGAAGGTAGTATTAAAAAATTCAACTGCGTCATCAGGACTGAGGTACTTTAGAAAATGCCAGTTACATTCTTTGAGGGATGAGATGAATGTGAGTGGGTTAAAGTTTATTTTTTTACGTATTTGACGGTAGAGGACAGGTTTAACTTGGTATAGGTGTTTTTTGAGTAGGAATGTTGGGGAGTGATCACTGAGGCTATCTGATAAGCAGCCTGCTATATATGAATGGGGGCTCTTACTGACTAGTATCCAATCCAGGGTAGTGTGCTTGTTGGCGTTTTTATTTATCCTGGTTGGTGTCTGCACTAGTTGGGTGAAGCCATGAAGGTTTAGATGATGGGTTGGATGGTTGCTAGAACAGGGTTGCCAGTCGATATTGAAATCACCTAAAATTATAGTTTCTTGGGGGAGATAGTGGGTAGTCCAGCTGAGGAGGTTTTCTAGTGGAGGGATGTTTTGGCCAGGTGGGAAGTAGCATCCAGTTATGTTGATGGTTTTATTTTGAGGTTGGTATATATTATTTCTTCATTGCCTATTTGTGGAGCTCATGATTTTTAGATCTGGATGTTTAGATGCTGTTTAAATATTATAGCTATACTGCCTCCTTTCTTGTTTAGCCAGTCTACTCTTAGTATGTCGTAACCGGTAGGGAGGATTTGCTCACTGGTAATGTGAGGTTTTAGACAGGTTTCTGTCAGGATAACTTTATCTGGGGAGTACACGTCTATGGTGGCATGGAGTTCATGGACTTTGTTAGATATACTTTTAATATTAGGCTTAGTAGAAGGAGGTCACTTGGCTTTCTATTGACTGTGATTTGGGAGAAGTTGTTTCTAGTCTGATTATGAGGAGTGGGGTTGGAGATGGCGGGGCCAGGGTTGGGGTGGATGTCTCCACTTAGGGCTAGTTTTGATATGCATGAGGTTATTAGTTTTCTCAGTTTTTGAATGTGTTTGTTTATTAGGGAAACTTTATGATTGTGCTCTGTGGGTAGTAGGTATGGTGGGAGGGTTACTATGTTAAGTTGTAGGGATGCTTTTTGTTTGAGTAATATAGTTGATAGAATATGTGGGGGTGCATAAGGATGGTTCTTGAGTTGATGGGAGGGGAACTGAGTGAGGGTGAGACATGAGTGGTGGTGTGAGTAGTAGTACAGTGGTAGTGGTTGAGTGGGGGAATGATGGAGTTTTGGTAGGATGTACGATATGCAAGGACAGTGCATGCAATAAGCATAGGTATGGTATGCTTATACATGTTAGCTGAGGAGGAGGGATAGTAGTGGGAAGATGGAGGAGGTAGTGTTGGGTTTAGTGATGTGGTTGGCTGTTGTAAGGATGGGAGGGGTTTGTGTGTGTAATAAAGGTAGGACCACTGGGGGTGGGAAATAGGGGCAGGGTGGAGAGCAGAGCGGGCAGAGACCCTGTTAGTTGCTCTTACAAGGGGCTGGAAACAATCAGGTAATAGAGTAAACTGATATGAGAACATATGATAGCAAATGTGGAGACTCAGGTAGGTACCCTGTATTTTCACGAACCATCAGTTAGCTAGTTCAAGCAGTTTTAGTACGTTTTATGGCAGGGCTGAGTATAAAGTGCTCAAAGGCTGGTTGTAGTTTTATAAATGGTGCCTGTCACAGGAATATTTATTATCTTTGGGATTGGCTTGAGGTAATAAACAGGGGAGGGGGAGAACAAGGGTGTGAGCAGGCAGTTCTTTTGTACTGCTGCTAATGAGCCAAGGCCCAAGCAATAGAAACAACCGGAATTGACCAAGGACTGCTCTGAATCTGTAAGTCATTTCTTAGGTGGAAAAACAGGATAACCTGTATCAGTAGGCTACTGTGGTCTCAGTTTAAATTAACAAACACACAGTATTTGATCAGTTATGGATACTGTTTGCTAACAGAAGGGAATAAAAGAGAAAATGGAAGATGAGTGTGTATGCGGGGGGGGGGGGCTGCTTACAAGCAACAGAGTGCTCTCCAGAGAATAATGAATATTAGCTCAAACAGGTAGTCTTATAACAATGTATCCACTGGTTGGATACAAGATAATGGTGGTACAGCAGCTGAATACTTAGAGTGGTGTTAGGTTCAAAGGTAACTTTAGCTGTTTGTGTTTGCAGACAGGACAGCAAAATTAAAATAGAAACTAAGGAATTGGAATGGATCATAAGGCTACGGGCCAATATGGAAAAAGCCTGAATGACAAAATTAATATCAAACCAATATTGATGAATGGGACCTACAGAAGTAATTATGTTGAGTATTGTTGAGTTTGGACTTATACTTGACTTCAATATAGCAACTTGGAAGTATTCTGTGTAGGTTAACAATTTAGGTATTATTTAATGTGGCCCCCTGCATTGCTAGACTATTGATTGTAAATAATTTATAGTAAAAAACAAGTAATCTCCGTTGTATCCCCGAAGTCCCAAAACAACCCACTAAAGTGTAGTGGGTCTAAAAACAAAACAGTGTAAGAAACTTCTCTTTGTGGAAGATTTTCAGTTCATATATTTCTAGTTAATCACTGTATATAAATCAGATCAGACAATAGTAGTAGAAGTAGCGAACGTAAACTCGTCAAGTCAAAAAGTAATAATAGAAAATATATAATTCTACAGCATTACTAAGTATTCTAAAGTAATCCAAGCAAGGCAGGCAGTCTGTTTCCAGTCGAAAATCCTTTATTAAGTACACAGACAAGCGATCCAAGTAAAACAGAAATAGAGTAATAATTTCCTCACAAGCTTGCTATATTTTTTTAAAAGTATATATATATATATATATATATATATATATATATATATATATATTTAGAAAGCTTGCTAAATATATATATATACTTTTAAAATATATACTTTTAAAAGTATATATACATATATATATATATATATATATATATATATATATATATATATTTAGAAAGCTTGTGAGGAAATTATTACTCTATTTTTGTTTTACTTGGATCGCTTGTCTGTATACTTAATAAAGGATTTTCGACTGGAAACAGACTGCCTGCCTTGCTTGGATTACTTTCGAATACTTAGTAATGCTGTAGAATTATATATTTTCTATTATTACTTTTTGACTTGACGAGTTTACGTTCGCTACTTCTACTACTATTGTCTGATCTGATTTATATAGTGATTAACTAGAAATATATGGACTGAAAATCTTCCACACAGAGAAGTTTCTTACACTGTTTTGTAAATAATTTATAGTCAAATTTCATGTTCAGTAGGATATATGTGTTTATATATGTGTGTGTGTGTGTATATATATATATATATATATATATATATATGTATATATATATATATATATATATATATATATGTGTGTGTGTGTGTGTAGGAATATGCATTTAAGATAGTTATTTTTACTTGTGCATTTTTTATATGTTCTGTATATGTATTTGAGATAGTTATTAATATTTATTTATTTTGATATGTTCTATGAATATGAATTTATATGGAGCGTATGTGTATGTCTACATCATGGGTATATTTTTTTATGGGGCATGTAGGAATGTTTTTATAGGATAGTGTATAGATATGAAAGGACTGATTTGCTTTTCATTTCATGGTTTTTATTTATTACTGTGTGGCTTTAAATCTGTTCAGAGTAAGATGATTTGCATAATTAATTGTATAATTGATTGTGGCATGGAGTATAAATCCTGTAGAGCAGTATTCTTGTGTTGTCTGATGAAGTGGCTTGGGCCATGAAAGCGCTCACCTGATACATGACTGTTATTGTATTAAACTGTTTTATGTGCTGTACAGCCGTGGTATGAAGACTCCTTTACCTGCTTTTTAACTTGCATTTGTTGCTGGAAGAACAGTTTGCTAGCACCATCTGCATTTTGACTGTTGTTATCCTATACAATGCAGATTACATTGAAACTCTCCAAGTCACCCTTTCCTATACAATCAGATTACAGTGACAGGGCTTTCAGTCTGTTCACAAGCATCATGGCATGGTTTGTAGGGCCTGTGTTTTCTTGGTGAGAAATCATGGCCTTTTCTATATGGACATTAGTAATATCCCAGTTGTGTGCAACAGACGTGTGTGTTGTTAATGCTAAATCAATGCCTTCTACATCTGTTAGATGTCCTAACAGAGGTCATTGAGGGCTTGCATGATGAGAACACTGACATCCTCTGGAACTTGACCAGGCCAAAGCACTTAACGCAAGTCCACACTGTGGCCATAAACACAAGTATCACCAAGTGGGTAGACCACTGGATCACATAAGTGGCATCTATCTAAATATGTTGAAATGTGTAGTATATATCTGGTCCAGTGATCAGGTCTGTACATCAGGGCTGTCTGCTAGGCCCTTTCCTCTCCCATTATTTAAGTCCCAGACATCAAAATTGACATACACATCCTGGGTCCAAACAGTTATCTGGAGGACTACAGATTGTGAGCAGTCATTGACTCCAACTGTGATATTAGTGTAATACATACAGTATCAACACACACTAAAGATTGCTGCTGCAGCCATGACAACACATGAGATGAAGCAAAAACATGGGGGAATTTGTTATGTTATGAAAACAAATGCCCAAACCAAGGATGATGCAGACATCACACCCTTTAAGCAGACCATTTGGTATGTGACCTGTGTCCTGGCATAGATGATACATGGAACATCCACCAGCAGGTGGCCACAGTGGTGAGTACTCCCTTTTATGTAACACAGTTACTGAGTATGTGCAGTAAATCCCACATCTTCCAGTGATATGTTACTGAAATGTAACACCTTTGCTACACTGAACTGCCACACATCTTATTTGCCATGCCTAGGTATTCTTCTGTCTGATGGTTCTGAATACCCATCAAGGTGTTACACCAGATGCATGTGTGACACCTGTTCTGGTGATGCACACAGTATATGCATTGTGGTTTGACAGCATTGATGACAGAGGTTACATTCATAATAATGTTGCTTGTGCCATATATATTCCATGCACACCAGTCAACTAGCCTTGATTTATCATAATGTCACATACTGGCATAGTAGTGTCTCTCCTAACACTGCCAGATGTTACAGTGTCAAGACAGTGTGCTTGATTACCCTAATAGATAACTGATATGTCATAATTGTTGTACAAGAGTGTTCATGCAGAACCATCTGTGTTAACTCAGAATCACATGCATCAGAGAGATGGTATTACTGGTGGTATTATTCTGATATTGTCCATGATTGTGTGTGCTTCTTTTGCTGTTGTCCATGGGCCTGTAACTGTTTCCCACTTTTTGGAGACCTTGCTGACATTATATTCATGTTCAGGCATATCATTTTGCACAGTTTGCACAATGTGCATCCAACCCCAGTTGTATGTTACATCCCCGACAGATGTCTTCTCCATTGTTCATGTCAGGATGCTTAACTCACAAAGACACATCTTCTCCATTGTTATGTCACCTTGTCTGTCAATCACATAATGTACATTTTTAGTGTGAAGTCCGTACTGTACCATGTTGATATGTCATTAGTGTTCCTGCTACAACTGTCTTCCATTTACATGTCCTCATCTGCTGTACATTACAGTGTTTCACCTGTCCTCTTTCCCTGTGTTCATTCATTTGTCTGTGTGTTCCTGTGCAATACAAACACTTCCCTTGACTGTCTATTTTAAATGGCAGTCCATGTACCCTTACAGATCATTTATTCAGCTTTTTTACAGAATTGCTTGAATGGGTTTTCACACACTGTATAAACTGTGTTTGGAACATATACATTACTATATGATAAACCTGGTAATCGTGTTATTTTGTGTAATCCTGCTAACCTAGATTACTGTAAAGGAAACAGGTTTGCTATCCATGTTGCACTACATGGTTTCCTGGCTGCCAACACTTTTGCTTGTCATGAAACCTCACTTGTTTATATTTAAATGCAGTGCACACTGCATGAATATGTAATTAGCACTAATGCTCACCATGCAAACATGTAAAATCTGTGTAGGCTTTGTGCGAAACCTACACAGAGTTTATTGAATCCTGCTGATGTTTTTTTTTTTTGTTTTGTAACAAGTTTGTGCCTGAAAATGGGAAAATGTGGTGTGGTGTAGTAAACAGCTGCATATGTGTTAGTACAATCTGACTCTGTCTTGGTATATATGTGTCATATTTTTCAAGTTTTACCTACAGAAGTATGCACAAAGAAAAAATAATTAGTGAAAAGCCGTCATATTAGATACCCTCAGTGGTGCTATTAACTCAAAATAATTTCTTCCAAATTTAGGAAGGATTGAACAAAAGTATGAGTACAAATTACAGGTGCCCCCCAAATTTGGGAGAGCTGAGAGTTATGTGTGGGCATGTATATTGGACATTTACGGTATATGACTGAAAATGGATTACTTTTTGTTTTCAATAAGTAAATTAAATACACGCATACATATATACATATACACATAAGTAAAAATATTTAGTGGCAAGGCTTCAATAACAAGATGGAGGAAGGTTAGTAATGTTGTTCATATATTCAGAGAAACCTAACTGTGAATGCCCCACCTCCGTCCCGAGAGTTGTCTTTTTGTGTTGTAACTGATGGTGATGGCAGTTGGAAAGCTCAAATGATGTTCTAATAGCTTGTGCTTGTATTGTAAAGGGACAAGTTTGCGCACATTTAAAGATCACCACTTAAAAACATTCTTCTTTGTAATTTAATGAGATT
>NC_056748.1:1170198519-1170208519 GCF_019279795.1 Protopterus annectens
GTAGGGGAGAAGTGCATTGCTTATTTAGATGTTTGATAGGCAAAAGATGATGAAAATAAAAAAATATACATCTAAAATTTATAGAAAGCCAACCTATTCAAATGCATTTTTGCACTTTAGCAGTTACCATCCCATTGTACAGAAAAGAGCTGTAGTTAAGGGACAACTTGTGTGAGCAGCATGCATGGTTTCACTGTATAAACATGTTATTGATGAATGTAACACATTAAAAATATGTTTAGTAAAATCGGTTATCCCAGTACTTTTATTGATAATCTGATATATGAATTTATAAATAAACGAAAGAATAGTTATTTTCTCCCAGTTTTAACTAATAGTATGGGGAGAAAGGAATTAGAGAGAGGCATCTTATTAAATATGAGTCAGATGAATCGGAATAAGGTACATTATAAAAGTTCATTCATAACTACCTTTTCAATTGATAATGAAGTAATTAAGTGGGTATTATGTAAGACTTGGACCTTAATGTATAAAAAAGGAATACTTTTCAAAAATATTTTTGAGTCTATGAAAGATAACAGTGAGACTAAACATTATATAATGAATAAATGTGGCTGCTTCAATTATTGTAAGTGTATTAAAATGTAGGAGACATTTTGGATTAGTAATCAGGAATTTTAAGTAAAAGAAAAATACAATTGCAACACAATTGGTATAATTTATGTGATCTTATGCCAAACATGCCCTGGCTTTTATATAGTGAAAACTTTAATTAAAAGAAAGAATATATGAACATATCTGTGATATTAAAAAGAATAAGCAAAGTAATGCATTGTTTAAGAATATATGGGAATGTCCGAGGCATGATTTAAGTTTGCATTCCTTGAAAATGTTGTACAGAATCCAAGAGGGGACCATACTCTTTAAATTTGTAGAAGAAAGAGTTATACTGGCAGCTGTGTTTAAATTTAGGGAACTTGCCTGAGTTGAATGATGTTTCCTCGATTAATTGCCTTTCAAAATTAAAGGCTTATATGAGATAGGGCTCTTTTCTCACTGGGGAATGGCTGTCTTATTTATTTTTTTATATGGACTGCAATTGTTCCATTGTTGGAAAATTGTTTTTCTATGGTTACATATTATTTTTCATGTTTTATGATTGTGTCATTTATGAAATGTCTTATTCATGGAATGGGTGATTATAATGGAGGTATGGTTATTTAAGTTGTTAATGAGGAATGGAGGCTTGATAGTCATGTGACTTGTTCAGGATACTTTAAAATAGTTGTAATTAGACTGATGTTTTATCTGA
The DNA here is from genome assembly GCF_019279795.1 of Protopterus annectens. Classification (NCBI taxonomy): domain Eukaryota; kingdom Metazoa; phylum Chordata; order Ceratodontiformes; family Protopteridae; genus Protopterus; species Protopterus annectens. The sequence continues at coordinate 1,170,199,793 of NC_056748.1, forward strand.
AGAAGTCTTTTACAGTGTAAAACAGTAGCACTAATATTTTATTAAATAAAACGATGGTAAAAGTGACAAGCATCATGTTTCATATTCTTTTAATCAGTTTTTTTAATGGTTTGTTAGTTTTGTAGCTCCCTGATGCTCTTTAAGCATAACTTGGATACATGGATGGGCAGTCATAAATACAGCCCAGGTCTGGCCCCTGAAGCCATTATCAAAAGGAGCCTAAAACTAGGTATAAGTTAGTCATGCCAATGGGTACTTCAGTGTGGGGTATTCTGGATAGGCTACTAATGTTCCTCTGGATCAATAGCTTACTGCTGTAACCCGTGAACCTTATTATTGAATACAATAATATTATGCCAGTAGTACAATAGTCATACACTGTTATACATAGTTTTCTGTCAATTCACTTTCCTAATAACACACACAGTTCTCCTGTTATCCTACACTGTGGAATTATACTTTTAGTACATCTGGGTGCTGACTAGCCTGCATCACATTACTGTACTGACTGTTCCTGCCTTCCACTGTGCTTTTCCATACCCACATTTGTTTAACTAGTTCTAAACTTAATCAATAACTTGTTCTGAGCATATATACAAGTATACAAATAATAATCTTCAGTAAATTTGAGACGTAAAACATCAAACAAACTTATTGCTGATTACCATAATTGTCACCTAAATCATCTGAAAAAACAGTAATGGCAAGTGTAAAACATATTTTGTGACTCCTTTTGGACATGCATGGTTACATACATATCTCAATATATAATTTGATACACACATATATATGTATGTATACCTGCGCATGCATGTATATAAGCAAATCCTTACCCTTCTTTGCTTGAGTAGTGTACATGCATAGGCCTATGTGTATGCATGCACATATGTAATTTATTTACATATGTATACATATCATAATTAACAGACATGGTTTACACTAACATCCATAGACACACATACCAAAGTAAAATATGTTCATGTTCACTCACAAATATGCCATTTATGAAGGTATATACTAATGACCACACAAATTCTCATACACCTGTGATTGTGCTACAAATATCTCTGAATTCCATATGCCCTGCTTGATAACACCTGCTACAAAGTTTAGCCTTACCCAGTGTGCTATTTTTTTCTTTCTGAATACACGCCTACTGTGTTTTATGTCCTGTAAGAGTAGCAGCAATGTACACAAATAACATGCTACCTGTAAACAAACATTTAATTGTGTAATTTAATAAAACAAAAAATAAAACAAATAGATTTATGCGGTACTCTTTTAAGGGTTCATGAATTAAATGTAATCTCTATATGAAATCATTTAATTTATTCCTATTATTTAGCTATTTCTTTATTTGTTTGTCTGTATATTAATTTCAGTTTGGTAACCATGTAAGTGGACTGGCTGACCGTCCATTTTCAGTCACAACCTGAGCTCCATGGTTCAAGAAACTAACAGAAAATTGTAAATAGAATAAAGAATTATACCACTTTCTGAAAGAATGTCAAGCAGTTTAGCAAAATGCAGAAGTGTAATTCAAGCAAGATGATAAAAATATAAGAAATGGAACTGAGGGAAAACTAAAACATACTCTTACTTGTAATATGCAGCATGTATTTGAATTGAACATTTTCTACTGAGGTATCATGAAGACATCATCTTCTGCACAGATGATTTATTTTTCAAATGCACCCCACCTCAAAAAAAAAAAAACTATTCATCATTGATAAAACACAGTAAAACATGATCATTGTCATTAGCACATGCTTCATTGAGATCTAAACTCAGAGGTCCCCTTTCAAAAAACCTAAATTGCAAGCTCACTGTCACCAACCACAAAAAGTGTACAAAGTAAGTATTATTAAAAATAAGTGATAAAAAAACCTAAACTCACTTCCATTTTCCATTGTGACTCTGAGTTCTAATCTGAGCCGAAATCCTGTAGACAGTGAAAAACATCCTGCCTCACCTGCTTTAAGGCTGCACTCCACTCATAACTTGTGGACTGTTACCTTTTACACTGAAATTACAGTCCTCAGGTAAACCATTGATATGGAAATATCTCAGACATGAGGAGCAATCTTTTAGCCACTGCCTCAATGAGGACACTTTCACTTCTTTTCATAACTGCTGTGTGATTCCCTTTGTTACTAAACAGTTTGTTTTTTAGTGAAGCTATAAGAGATCAATCAGTACATTCTAACACACAGACAAGAAATGATGAATCTAAGGTTATAGTAAATCTCTTGGAAACTTCCTTACTGTGGATTTCCTTGTACCATACCACTTGTGCTTGATAGTGTTTTTTCTTTCTGTCATACCATTAGACTTTTGCTATAATTCTTTTACATTTTTGTTAATGTGTGACTAATCGTTAGATGTTAGTCAAAATGTAAATAATGACAACATTACAGGAAATTAATTTTGTCTAAAGAATTAAATGAAAAGTGGCAAAATAATTTTACAATGGCCCTGAATCAATTGAAGATGCTTAGGGTAGCAGATTCAGCTGATAATTCGGAAACTGTCGTGTCTTTCTTGCAAGCCAGTGAATTATTCCTATGTCTGCTTAGCAGATGGCCTAATAAATGGCACCAAAAGTATAACTATTCAGCTTTATTAAGTGAGATGCTCAAACAAATTAATACAAATGCAGTTCCTGACATAACTGGTCAATATTACAGAGTCACCCACAAAGTAGAAAGAGAGTTGAGAGATATGGTGGTTACTGTCCATCAGTAAGTAGCAGATGGCAAATAATGAAAAGAGGAGCACAGCCATTCATCTTTACTGAGATATTCAAGATCATGTTTTGTATGAATGAATTTACTAATGGAGTTGAAAGATTAGGTAGTCAGTATCGGTCTGCATTCCAAAGTCACCTACATTTAAGGGTCTAGTCTAACAAATGTATGTTTTAATTTAGCAGAAATTAAGCACTGCAAACAGATGAACAACAAAATATTAATATTCAAAGAATGGAAATTGTCTGGGTTACAATTTAACCTATTTATCTGTAAACACTCAAAATGCTGGGTACTGAAAAGCTGAAAAAGAATCTTGATAATTGCTCTTCTCCTTTAAATCCCTTTAGAAAGCTGTATATACTAACTCAGAGGTTGCCATACCTCAGAAAAAGGATTATTCCAAGAATTGCCATTTTGGGCTTAGTATATGTAAGTCCAATATTTCAGCCATTCAGTATCCATATTTCAGGACTCACTCCAATGGTCCTGACATTTCAAGTGGTTACCTTACAAAACAGTATGTTAATAGTAGAGCCTGGCTCCATGTCTTGCTAATTTCCAGTTACTTCCTGTTAGGTCACTTCATGTTCCATAACGTACATGCTGCACTATAATGGGTTTGGGGAAGAAAATGGTTAACTGATTTAGTATCTCACTCCTTGGCAGAATGAAGATTATAGTTGGGTCACCACAATAGAATCTCAAGTTGTACAGAGGAAAACTCTTGCCTGTTACCGCACTTGCACATAAAAAACCTATTTGACAGAAGCTTTAGTTATTATAATGTAACATCTACTGTTTACATAGTTCTAGAACAAACACTTCAAGGATCATATTAGGAGATAGCCATACCTAGTAGAGTATGATTGGTGTAAACAGCTTGTCCAGTGCTTTTTTAGGCTTAGTGAATTCAGTCCTTACATCTGTTCTGATCTTGTATCCCCACCCACCCTCATAACTGTAGTTGTTGTCTTAAAGCTTGGTGGCTTTTGAGTTGCTGTTCTACTCTAAATTTGATATTGGACACTGATTCTAGTCCCATTTCATCATCTCATTCTACTGTGTATAGTGTGACCAGTTGTTAAGACCCACCCCTTTAGCTTCTTAACCTTGAATTATCTTTTGTCTCCTCACATTCTACTTAAAAAATATTTTGCTTCTTCCTACTTCATTTTGCTGCTTGTGCTTAGATGTTCAACTGCATTTAGTTTGCTGCATTGGTTACTGCTTGTTGGCAGCCTGATTAAGTTGATGACAATATTCTGCTGAATTACTGCTTTATTTGAGCTGTTTTTAAATGTTGTGATTGTGAGCAAATGTATCACATTTGCATTGGTTTACTTGATTAACTGCATTTCATTACTGTTTACAACTGTATTTCATTGCTGTTTACTGCAATTCACTGCTGTTTAACTGCATTTTACTGCATTTCATTACTGTTTAACTGTATTTTTTCATACCGTGAGTTTTGTTTTTGTCTGTAAGTGGTTAATCTGTGCTTTATTCTGAGTTTTGCTGTGTTCTTAACTAGTAACATTAGTAGCATAGTTTGGATACAGGTTTGCTGCATCTAGAGCTGTTTGTTTTTGCCTTCTGTGTTTCTGGCAGCCATCTTGTGTTTGCCTTCTGTGTTTCTGTCAGCCGTCTTGTGTTGGTAGAGGCCTATCTCCTCTGCTAGTGAGAGTAGCAGGGCTGCCTGGACCTTGTCTGGCACAAGCTGATTGGTAAAGAAAGCAGGGACTAGCAGGATTGACTAGATTTCTGTCTGTTGCTATGATCTTCTAATTTTTTGTGTTATTTAACCCCCACATGGTTTGGGCTTGTTTTCATGTCACGCACTGCAGCTGAACTGTTTTTAACCCTTTGTGAGGTATTCCAGTTACAAATGTTCCCTTAGTAGAACTTGTGTGATCACCTAGTAGTACTCCTCTTAGACCTTCCACCTTTTACCCTCTTAGCTCTCTCTCCCTCGGATACTGACAAATATGGATGGCAGTTTCCTACATTTTCTGCTGCCATTTTGGTTGATATGGGCATCCTGAGACAGTGTAGCACCTGTCTCAAGTACACGGACAACCCTCTACTACTATCACCTAGATACACAATTTGTGAGAGATGCAATTACATTAAGAATGTAGAGTCTATGCTCTCCCTCCCTCACAAACCAGTAAATCTGGCACCGAGAAGGTTGTCAACACAAACACCACACTTCAAGCACCACCCACACCTATACAACACACACCCACATATGCGGAGGTCCTCAACAAAAACATACCCAAGCAAAAGAGACCTCCGAGGCAAAAACACAAGCACACTCCACTGCCCACCACACCACACATAGTCAGCACACCTGTGTCTCACAGCCACTAAGGCCTAAATATAAACCCAACATATTAGTCATAGGAGACTCCATTGGGAGACACACAGATGTGTCATAGGAGACTCCATTGTGAGACACACAGATGTGCCCCTCACCAGGCTGGATAAGGAGAAAGTCATAGTTAGTTGTTTGTCAGGTGCCAGAATCCGCCATATCCCCCATGCACTCAAGTCTCTCAACAGCAGGTACTGTTATGACTCTCTGTCATAGTCCATGTTAGTGTGAATGACTTGATGCGTACCTCCCTAGTCTATATGAAGAGAGGCATGATCAAGCTTGCTGTATATGTGTCCCAGGTAGGTATGTTCCTAGCCTTAAGCAGCTTTCTCCCATCACCCAGAATTATGCCTAATACAAACAGAAAATGATTGACTTTAACAACTGGCTTAGTTTCTGGTATCATCCCAAGGGGATCCAGTACCTGACAGCCTGGGAGGACATGATTAACAATCCACAATGCTTTCAAGAGATGGCCTGCATCTGTCTCCCTTGGAATTCAGGCTTCTGGAAAAGGCTGTTGCCTCCCCCATTATGCCTTTTTAGGCAATGTTATGAGATCAAAACGTAAATTAAAGGTCATGCTGCTAAACGCTAGGAATCTAAACATGAAACTGTACTCATTGCAAGCACGTTTAACCCTGTAAGATGCATTCACAGAAACCTGGTTCAAAGTTGTGGAGAGCACCCCAGCTTTACCAGGTTACTCATCCTGTCATACATTCAGATTTCAAACCATGGGCAGCAAAGCAAAAGGAGTTGGAGTTGCAATATGTATAAAAGACATACACACCTCCGGGCTCGTCAAACAGTATGATGCACAGGAGACACTCCAGGTGAAGTTAACTGTTGACAAGACCCCAAGTCAAATCATAGCTAGCTACAGGCCCCCCAGCTTTGACTCAACATTTTGAATCTACCTAGCTGGACCTATTCAAATCTGTCAAGATTCAACCCTTTACCCTAATCTTGGGCAACTTTAGCTGTCCAACTATAGATTGAACAAACTATTCATGCCAAAACACATATGCCCAGAGATTCCTTGATTTTGTCAGTGCAAATGCCTTAGACCAGCTGGTTGCACCCCCACAAGAGGTGATACTATATTGGACTTGGTATTAACCAATATGAGTAACCACTGCAGCATCCCTACAGTGTTATCCTTCCTGGTAAGATCCAACCACAGAGAGGTCACTTTCAAAGTCACCATCTCCCCCAACCTCCCCCCCAACTAGGGTCAAACAAAAAAACTTTTCAAAAGCTGATTAGAACCTCCTGAGGGAAGGTATAAACTGCTTCATAGCCCCCACCCCTCCATAGGAAGTGGCACATATGTCCAAACCTACACCAAAGTACTATACAAGCATTTAAATAGCTGCATGGAATCAAGATTACCCGACAGGACAAAATCCTCCTCCTCAAGGAAGGGTAAACCTGTCTGGTACACATCTGTAATAAATAAACTCTATAATAAAAGGGGAAAAATGCTGTCCAGGACTAAGTAATAGCAGGTGACTAATTGGAAGCAAATACTGCTTAGCCTGAACAAGCAAATAAGAGCACTAGTGAAATCTTCCAAAACAAACATTGAGTCCAAACTGGATCCGTCTACTAAAAACAGTCATTAGGCCTTTTTCATAAATGTCCACGATCTCAAAGGAAGCACTCAGATCTACTCAGAACTGGTGGTCCAGGATACCACATACAGAAACGTTGTAGATAATAGCCAACCAGCTGGCAGACAGGTTCAGTGAAAACTTCACCTCTTTGTCCCCCCATCAGTAAATCAGGACATCCCCAACATTTGCCCCCTCCCCTTATCTCTAGGGAGCAAGTCATTGCTGCCCTCTCAAAGGCAAAAAATACAGCCTCCATGGGACCTGATAACATCCCAGGCTGCATCCTACATGAACTCGGACTGGAACTTGCAACACCATTAGGCACCCTATTCAATCAAAGTCTGAGTACTGGCTTCGTCCCACCTGAGTGGAGAGCAGTCATTGTCGTCCTTTTGCACATAGGTAGAGCATCCACTGATCCAGGAAATTATAGACCGATCAGCCTAACTAGCCTGATCTTCAAGGCCATGGAACGGATTATTATGGACGTCATCAGTAAGGACATTGGCAACCTCCAAATATTCAATCCCACACAGTTTGGTTTTGTCAAGAGGAGATCATGCCTGTTAAATCTGGTCAATTTCTTTGAGACAGTCAAAAAAGCCATGGACGAGGGGAAGACAGTGCATACCGCGTACCTTGACCTGGCCAAAGCCTTCGATACTATTCCTCACTTGGGTATAATAGATAAACTCTATCAACTAAGCATCAATCCATATGTTACGAGATGGGTAGCAAACTGACTCATTTATAGAACCCACCTAGTCAAAATAGGGGAAGCCACCTCAAGCAGTAGACCCTTAATGAGTGGTGTACCCCAGGGATCAGTCTTGGGGCCTCGTTATTTGGGATATACTTTTCTGAGGTGCAGTCCAAAACCAGTCAGCTGTGGCTGACCAAGTTTGAAGATGACTGCAAGCTGGGAGCTGTTATCAATTCCCCTAGTGATGTGGGCATCCTCCAAGAGGGTCTCAACCAAACAAATAACTAGTGCCAGAAACGTGGCCTCAAACTAAATGCCAAAAAATGCATCATCATCCCCTTTGGGGAGAGTGATGTCCCCACAAATTATCACATTAATAACAAGGTCCTAAGCACGCAATCAGTCATGAGGGACTTGGGCATCCAGGTTGAGAGCAAACTGACTTTTGACCAACATATTGCCTCTGTTGTGCGGAATTCTTTCTACATGGCCCACCTCATTAGTAAGGGTATCTCATCCAGGGACAAGGAGGTCATAACATTCCTCTATTCTTCCCTTATAAGATCCATTATTGAGTGCAATGCCCCTTTTGGCATGTACCTCACAAAGCAATTGCAGCAGCTGGAGAGCCACAGAGTTTCCACACCTGGAGAATCCAGGGCTTCAAATATCCGCCCTACACAGATAGGCTAAAAGCCCTGTTCCTCTACTCAGTCTCATACAGACTCCTCAGAGGTGACCTCTGTCTGGCATACAAAGCCATCTCAGATCCTGCCTTGATGGAACTGCTGCATATCCGCAAGTCAAGCTCCACTCAAGTAGCCTGCACACATGATCTCAACCTAGTCTGTGACATCAATAGGACTTGTTGGCAGGACAGATTTGTGTCCCAGAGACTCCCCCTTCTGTGGAATAGACTCCCTGTCCATGTCAATCAGAGTACTTCATCAACCCTTTTTAAGCGCAACCTGGATAACTGGATGGGGAACAGAAAATACACCTCTGGGATTCCAACTTTGTCCCTGTTGGACAGAGTCATCGGGTGTTGACTTGTCGGAATATGGGCTAAATTCTTGGCTAGGCTTGTAAGGGCCTCAGGACCAGTAGTCTAGTAACTTTCTATGCTCCTATGAAGACAAAAAAAAAAGAAAACATGTTAAATCATAAGGATGCTCATACATGTACTTGGTGGTAGAGCACTTTTGTCTAAAGGTTGATGACTGCCATTTTACTATTCTCAGTAGAATTGAAACGATATGCTGTCAGCAGTCTCCTCAG